>NC_067449.1:1403342-1554218 GCF_009764475.1 Pristis pectinata | reverse complement strand
ACAAAAACTAACAGCAATACGGAATTATACAAAAACAGACCAACGGCCAGAAACGGCAACAAATCCACCACAATGGACAGAAACACAGAATAACAGAAAAGCACAGAGAAACGATCAAACACACAACAAAACGGCGAGAAGCTCATCGAAACACAATAACCCTAAAACACTCAGAAACGGCCAAAAATAAACGGCAAAAACACACTGAAACTGACAGCTAAAAACAAACTAAAACGGCGAGAAACACACCAAAACACAGAATAACACGAAGACACACAAAAATGCCAATAAACACAGTAAAACTGACAGAAACACCAAATAACACAAAACACACATAAATGTCCAAAAGCACACAAAAATGGCCAGAAACACACTAAAACAACCAGAAACTCACTACAATTAACAGAAACACCGAATGACACAAAAGTCCTCAGAAAAAGGAAAAACAACACACAAAAACGGCAATAAAATGCATTTAAATCGTTCGGTAACACAGAATAAAGTGCAAACGGCCAAAACCACACAATAACGGTCAAAAAACGCACAAAATAACTGAAAGCAAAATAATGGAAAAACACACAGAAACGACGAAAGAACACACGAAAACGGCAAACAACACTAAAATAGACAGAAACACAGAATAACACAAAAGCACACTGAAATGGCAAAAAAAACAGACAAAAAAGGACAAAAACACACTAAAATGACACCAACACAGAATAACACAAAAACTCATAAATACGGCCAGAAACATTCTAAAACAACCATAAACTCACTAAAACTGGTAGTAACACAGAATAAAATTAACACGTACGAAAACAGTTTAAAACAGAACAAAACGGTCAGAAACGCACGAAAACTGACAGAAACATTGAATCACACACTAAAACAGCTCGAAATTCTTTGAAACACATAGTAACAAAGAAACACACGCAAAGAACCAAACACACTAAAACGGTAAGCACTAAAACTAACAGAAACACTGAATAACACAAAAACGCACTAAAATGGCCAGCACACTAACTAATTCAGAATAACACAAAAACACGCAGAAATTGCCAAAAAAAACACAAAGCAGGCGAAAAACATACTACAACCTACAGAAACATTGAATAACACAAAAACACACTAAAACGGCCAGAAACACTGGAAAACTGTCAAAAACGCAATAACTGACAGAAACGCAGAATAACACAAGAACACACAGAAACTGCCAAAACACACACCAAAACGGCAAGTACTCTACCACTGACAGCGAAACAATAACACAATAACACAGCCTGACAAAAATACACAAAAACGGCAAAAGCACACTAAAACTGAGCAAAAGAATAACACAAAAACACACAAAACTGGCCAAAAACGCAATCAAACTGACAGCAAAACAGTAACATACAACACACTAAAACGGCCTTTGAAACACTTTGAAACACAGAATAACACTGAAACTCACGGAAACGGCCAGAAAAACACGAAAACTGTCAAAAACACACCAAAACGGCCAAAACCAGACTAAAATGTCCAGAGGAAATCTAAACTGACAGAACCAAACTATAACACAAAAGCACACAGAAACAGCCAAATTCGCACAAAAACTGACAGCAACACGGAATTATACAAAAACACTGCCTCACACTAAAACGGCCGGAACAACACTAAAACTGACAAAAACATTGAATTATACAAAAACAGTATAAAACGGCCAGAAACGGCAACAAATCCACTACAATTGACAGAAACACACAATAACAGAAAAACACAGAGAAACCATCAAAAACACAATAAAACGGCGAGAAGCACAGCACTTCGAAACACAGTAACCCTAAAACACACAGAAACGGCCAAAAATAAACGGCAAAAACACACTAAAACGGACAGCAACATAGAATAACACAAGAACACACAGAAACAGCTAAAAACAAAATACAACGGCGAGAAACACTTCAGAACACAGAATAACACGAAGACAGACAAAAACGGCCAAAAACACAGTAAAACTGCAAGAAACACCAAATAACACAAAAACACACATAAACGTCCAAAAGCACACAAAATCGGCCAGAAACACACTAAAACAACCACAAAAGGCAAAAAACACAGAAAAACGGCAAAGAATGCACTCAAAAAACGTTCAGTACTACAGAATAAAGTGCAAACACATGAAAACGGCCAAAACCACACTAAAACTGACAGAAACACAGAATAACACAAAAACACACAGAGACGGCATTAAAAACAGACAAAAACGGACAAAAACACTAAAACTGACAGAAACGCAGAATAACACAAAAACACATAAATACGGCCAGAAACATTCTAAAACAACTATAAACTCACTACGACTTATAGTAACACAGACTAAAAGGAAAACGTACGAAATCAGCCAAAACAGAACAAAACGGCCAGAAACTCAAGAAAAATGACAGAAACATTGAATCACAATAAGACACTGAAACAGCGCGAGACTCTGTGAAACAAGGAGTAACACTAAAACACACGAAAAGAACTAAACACACAAAAACAGTCAAAAACGCAATAACTGACACAAACACAGAATGACACAAGAACAGACGGAAACGGCCAAAAACACACTAAAACAGTAAGCACTAAAACTAACAGAATCTCTGAATGACATAAAAACAGAATAAGACGGAGAGAAGCACTAAAACGGCCACAAACTCACTACAATAGATAGTGTTACCGACTCAGTGAATGTCCCTTTTAGATAGTGTGTGTGTGTGTGTGTGCGGGGGGGGGGGGTCCAGGGCGTGCTTACGTTAATAGAAGATAAAGCACGTAATGACGTTGGTGAAGAAGTCAGAAGAAGAGAGAGAGAAGGGAGAGAGACACCAGCCTGTTAGTTTTCTCTATCGATGGATGAGAAACAATAACTGTGTCTGCCATTAGAAATCCATGTACGGAAATTGGATGTAATCCGGTATTTGTGTGTGGACGACCACCATTCGGATGCTTTTCGGGGTGAGGAAGTCACTAAGAAATAAACACTGAAGTGTCGTTTGGTTTCCATCGTGGAACATTTGGATTTGGTATTTACTCTCTCTATGTTTCTCTACATCTACGTCTTATCTTCAGACTACGGTGGTTGTTGAAGAAGCCCTTGCTCATGTTTCACCTTATGGTTTGCGGAACTGACTTTAAGAACCATTCCGGAACTTGGAGTTTGGACTTTGCCCCTTACACACACGAAGGGCCTAGTTTTAGGGCTTTAACGTTCAAGGTTTAATATTTTTGAATTCTGACATACTAACACTTTTACTTTAATTTTACCTATTATCATAAGTAGTGATTAATAAAATCGTTCTTAACACTGAATCATACTCAGTGTGTTTCTTTTGTTGCTGGTTCGTGACAAAGAAACAAAGTATCAGAAAAACGCACGAAAACGGCCACAAACACACAAAAACGGCCAAAAACACGCAAAAGCTCAGACCAAAGAATTACACGAAAACATACAAAAACAGCCCGACACACCCTAAAACGGCCACAAACTCACTACCTGACGGAAACCCAATATCACAAAAACCGAGGGGAACGGCCAAAACGCACTTAAACGGCCAAAAACGAACTAAAACTGGCATAAAACATAAACACAAAATCAGACTAAAACGGCCAGAAACACTTTGAAATACAGAATAACACGAAAACAAACGCAAACGGCAAAAAAAGACTCTAAAACGTACAAAAATGCAGTAAATGACGGAAACACGAAATAACACGAAAACACAGAAACGACCAAACAAAAAAACGAAAAAAGCACAAAAAAAACTGACAGCGGCACAGATTAACATAACTCACTCTAAAAGGGCCGTAAACATACTAAGTTTAACGGCCGTACACATACTGCTTAACATAACAAAAAATAATAAAAAACACACTAAAAAGTCCAAAACCACAATAAATCTGACATACACAGAATAACATAAAAACACACCAGAACGCCTGAAAACAGACTAAAAAAGGACAAAAACACTAAAACTGACAGAAAAACAGAATAACACAAACACACAGAGAAATTGCCAAAAACACACAAAACAGGCTAAAAACGTACTACAACTTACAGCAACATTGCATAAAACAAAACCGCACTAAAACGGCCAGAAGCACTTTGAAACACAGAGTAACTCTGAATCTGACGAAAATGGCCTAACACACACGAAAACTGTCAAAAACGCAATAACTGACAGAAACGCAGAATAACACAAGAACACACAGAAACTGCCAAACACTGACCAAAACGGCAAGTACTCTACCACTGACAGCAAAACAGAATAACACAGCAACTGACAAAATTAATAACACAATATTATAATAGCAAAAGAATAACACAAAAACACACAAAACCGGCCAAGAACGCAATAAAATGCCAACAAAACATAGAACACACTAAAACGATCAGAAGCACTTTGAAACACAGAATAACACTGAAACCTACGGAAACGGCCCAAAACACAGGAGAATCGTCAAAAACGCAATAACTGACAGAAACGCAGCATAACACAAAAACACACAGAAACTGCCAAAAATACAGCAAAACGGCAAAAACGCACTAAAACAGTGAAAGGAATAACACAAAAACACACCAAAAAGGCCAGAAACTGACTAAAACAGGCACAAACTCACTACCGGACAGAAACACTGAACTACACAAAAACACACCAGAACGGCCAAAACCAGACTAAAAAGCCCAGAAGAAAACTAAACTGAGAGAATCACTGAATAACACAAAAGCACACAGAAACAATCAAATTCGCACAAAAACTGACAGCAACAAGGAAATACAAAAACAGACTACAACGGCCAGAAACAGCAAAAGATTCACTACAATTGACAGAAACACAGAATAACAGAAAAACACAACAAAACGGCGAGAAGCTCATCGAAACACAATAACCCTAAAACACACAGAAACGGCCAAAAATAAACGGCAAAAACACACTAAAACTGACAGCAACATAGCATAACACAAGAACACACATAAACAGCTATAAACAAACTAAAACTGCGAGAAGCACTTCAAAACACAGAATAACAGGAAGACACACAAAAACGGCCAAACACAGTAAAACTGACAGAAACACCTGTTACGGACTCAGTGAAAGTCCCTTTAAGATAGAGGTGTGTGTGTTTGTATGTGTGGGGCGTTCTTACGTCAATAGAAGATAAAGGACGTAATGATGTTGTTGAAGAAGAACAAGAAGAAGGAGACAGAGAGAGAGAAGGGAGAGAGACACCAGCCTGCTAGTTTTCTCTATCGATGGATGAGAAAATATAACTGTGTCTGCCACTGAAATCCATGTATGGAAGTTGGAAGTAATCCGGTGGAGTTCACTTTGTTGCTGACCTGTAGAAGGAAACAAGTATTTGTGTGGACGACCACGATTCGGATGCTTTTCGGGGTGAGGAAGTCACTATCGAGTAAACACTGGAGTGTCGCTTGGGTTCCATCGTGGAACATTTGGATTTCGTATTTACTCTCTCTATGTTTTTCTACATCTACGTCTTATCTTCTGACAACGGTGGTTGTTGAAGAAGCCCTTGCTCATGTTTCACCTGATGGCTTGCGGAACTGAACTTTAAGAACCATTTCGGAACTTGGAGTTTGGGACTTTTTCACACACACACACGAAGAGTTTAGTTTTGGGGTTAACGTTCGAGGTTTAACGTATTTGAATTCTAAAATACGAAAAGTTTTACTTTTATTTTACGTATTATCATAAGTAGTAATTAATAAAATAGTTTTTAACACTGAATCATGCTCAGTGTGTTTCTTTTGTTGCTGGTTCGTGACAAAATTGGGGGATTCGTCCGGGATAGTTCCCAAGGTTAACGAGATTCGTCCGGGATCCATCCCAAAGATTAACGGGTGTCATCTGGGATTGTTCCCCAGATTGACGAGATTCGTCCGGAATCCAATCCAAAGATTAACGAGTGTCGTCTGGTATCGTTCCCCAGATTGACGAGATTTGTTCGGGATTCAATCCAAAAATTTTTGAGGGAGGTCTGATAAATTCTTTTTAATTGGCTTGTGTGTGTGGAAACCAGCAGCAATGGATATTAAGGCATTTGTGGAGTCACCAACCCAAAATGGATTGGAGGTGGCGAAAAAGGATGATCTGATAAAGATTGCTACAAGGCTAAACCTTACAGAAGTAAAGCAGTCTATGAGAAAGACAGATATTCAGAGACTGATAGCTGGCCATTATGTGGAAAAGTAGGTGTTTGAGAAGGAAGTGTTAAAACAGTTTCCTGGCAGTGAAATAGCAATTTCTGAGGTACAGGTGCAGCTGGCAAAGATAGACGCTGAACGAGAGCAAACCCACTTAAAGATAAAGGCTGAACGAGAACAAAAGAAATTAGAGGCTGACCGAGAGCAAAAGAGATTAGAGGCTGAACGAGAACAGACCCAGTTAAAGATAGAGGCCGAACGAGAGCAATTAGAGGCCGAACGAAAGATAACTCAGATGAAGATAGAGGCTGATCTATCAATGAAGCAGATGGAATTGAAACGGATGGAGCTGGATAGTGAGGAGAAGGAGAAACAGAGGCAGCATGATTTACAAATGAAGCGAAAGAGTTCGGAATCTGATTCTGATGATGGTTTTTCAGCCAGCAGGGAGGTTTTGAGGAAGATCAGGTTGATCAGTATTTCCAACATTTTGAAAAGGCTGCTGTGAGTTCCAACTGGCCAAAGAAAGGATGGGCTCTTATGGTACCGAGTGTGATTAAAGGTAAAGCTCAAAAAGCTTATTCTGCTTTGTCTGCTGAGGATGCAGCTGATTATACCAAGGTAAAATAAGCTATATTGAAGGCCTATGAATTGGTACCTGAAGATTATAGACAAAAATTTAGAGACTTGAGGAAATCTGCAGTTCAGACAAATGGAATTTGCCAATGGAAAGAGAATATGTTTTGAACGATGGTACATGGCTAAAAATGTAGATGGGGATTTTGATATATTGAAAGAATTAATACTAGTGGAAGATTTTAAAAGATGTGTTCCAGCTGAATTAACAACATATTTAAATGAAACTGCTAGGATGCCAGATGATTATGCTTTAACCCATAAATCCAGATGGAGACAATCTAAAACCTTCCAAAACAGTTACAAAGACAATCCAGGTAAACCGGATATTAAATTGGGAGGTAATCAAAAAGGAAAGGATGAAAAGAAGCCAGGGCTGGAGAAACCTGTTGAGCGTACATGTTATCACTGTAAGAAACCTGGCCATTTGATATCTAATTGTGCCATTTTGAAGAAAAGGAAAAAGCTGTGCCCAATGCTTGATTTCAGGCAATTAAAAATCAAAACGGTTTAGGGGATGCTGTTAAAGATCAGTCCTTGCAAGAGGGAAAAGCGGAAAAGTTGGAGGAGGTGAGAAAGGAATTCCGTTCTTATGTATCAGAGAGTTTTGTTTCACTGAATGATGACTCACCCCAGGTGCCAGTGAAAATTCTTAGACATACTGGGGCTTGTCAATCTCTCTTGCTGGACAGTGATTTAAATTTTGGTGAAGAAAGTGACACTGGTGAGGTAAATCTAGTGCGAGGTGTTACAGATGACACCATATCTGTCCCTTTACACAGGGTGATTTTAAAGTCATAGTTCGTAGAAGGACCAGTCGAGATAGGGATAAGACCTAGGTTGCCAGTGGAAGGACTTTCTTTGTTATTGGGAAATGACCTTGCAGATGGAGAAAGTGATCCTGTGGTACGGTTAAAAACCAAACCAAGGATTGATGAGTCTGAGAATGATCCAGATGTTTACCCATCATGTGCGGTGACTCGAGCTAGAGCTAAAGAATTAGCCTAGACAGACAGTCCGATGCAGTCTGATGTGGTTCCTTGTGACAGTCCTAAACAGGAAGAAAATTATGATGCCTTATCTGAGACTTTTCTGTCTTCACTGGAGGATCAACATAGTGAGCCTGAATTTAAAGATTTGTCTTTGTCGAGGAAGGATTTTATGGTGGAACAGACAAAGGACCCTGAGTTGACAGATTTGAAAGAAAAAGCACTCTCATGTGAGGAGATTGAAAAAGTGCCAACTGGATACTATGTCAAAAATGGAGTGTTAATGAGGAAATGGAGACCTCCTCATGTTACTGTTACTGAGGCATGGGAAGTTATTCATCAGGTTGTTGTTCCAAAAGTTGATAGGGACGAAATTTTAAACCTGGCCCATAGTATGCCTTTGGGTGATCATTTTGGTGTGAATAAAACTGTAGGGAAGATCTTGAAACAATTCTATTGGCCTGGTTTGAGAAAAGATGTGGTGATGTTTTGTCGAACCTGTCACACATGTCAAATGGTAGGTAAACCAAATCAAAACCCCCCTGTGGCTCTGTTGAAACCAATTCCTGCTTTTGGTGAACCCTTTTCGAAGGTGATTGTGGACTGTGTTGGTCCATTACCAAAGTCTAAGACTGGAAATCAGTATTTGTTAACCATCATGTGTGCCACTTCTAGATTTCCAGAGGCAATAACCCTTAGGAATAGTAAGGCCAAGACGGTGTCAAAGGCTCGTTTAAAATGTCTTACCTTGTTTGGTTTGCCAAAAGAAATCCAATCTGATCAAGGTAGTAATTTTATGTCAATTTTTTTTCCACAACTAGTCTATGAGCTGGGAGCAAAGCAGATTGTATCATCTGCATTATCACCCAGAATCTCAAGGAGCCCTGGAGAGATTTCAGTCTACTCTCAAAAATATGCTGAAGTCATTGCTTTGAAAACACAAAGGATTGGGACGAAGGCGTTCATTTACTTTTGTTTGCCGTTAGAGAATCAATCCAGGAATCCGTTTGAGCTTGTATTTGGACATAGGGTGAGAGGACCTTTGGAGCTGTTGAGAGAGCAATGGGTTAATGAAGAAGTGCACTTGAGTCTGTTGGACTATGTCCAAAAATTTAAAGTTCGGTTGGAGAGAGTCTGCCAGCAAGCGAGAGAGAATTTGAAAACCAGCCAGATAAGAATGAAGACATATTTTGATAGACATGCTCGGCCTAGGACATTTGCAGTGGGGCAAAAAGGTGTTGGTATTTTTCCCTAACCAAAATAATCCCTTGCAATCTCGTTCTTCTGGACCCTATGTTATTGAATCTCGAGTGACTGATTTAACATATATAATCAAAACACCAGATAGACGCAAGAAAACACAACTCTGTCATGTAAATATGCTAATACCTTATTATGAAAGGGATTCAGTTGTGGCCTTGGTGGGTGTTTCTAGAATGCCTGATGTTGATGTTGAGGAAGGCCAATTTAGACCAAATATTGTGTCATCGAAACTAAAAAACAAAATATCCTGGAGAACCTTGAAACGAAGTTGGACTATTTACAAGTTTCACAAAAAGAACAGATGAGAGAATTAATTTTAAAATTTAAAAATCTGTTCCCAGATGTTCCAAACAGAACATCGATAATTACCCATGATGTTGATGTTGGGGATGCAAAACTAATCAAACAACACCCATATCGAATGAATGTGGAAAAAAGTAAACTTGTTGATCAGGAAATAAAATACATGTTGGAAAATGATATTATTAGACATTCTACTTCAAATTGGAGTTCGTCCTGTGTTATTGTACCTAAACCTGATGGAACTATTAGATTTTGCACAGATTACAGGAAAGTGAATGCTTTTACAAAGTCAGATGCTTACCTTATTCCTAAGGAAGATGATTGCATAGATAGAGTGGGAAAGGCAAAAGTTCTTACAAAGATTGACGTATTAAAAGATTAAAAGATTGACCTATTAAAATTCCATTAACAGATAGAGGAAGGGATATTTCAGCTTTTGTAACCCCTTCTGGATTGTATGAATACAATGTTTTCCCATTTGGAATGATAAATGCTCCGGCAACATTTCAAAGAATGATTAATTCGGTGATTCATGGGTTAAAACATACAGATGCCTACATTGACGATTTAGTGACTGGGAATGATACTTGGGAAGATCACATCTCTGCGTTAGAAAGATTGTTTGAAAGACTTTCTAAGGCTAACCTTACAGTTAACTTGGCTAAAAGTGAATTTGGCCATGCCACTGTGACGTATCTTGGTTATGTTGTAGGTCAAGGCAAGCAAGCTCCTGTTCAGGCAAAAGTTCAAGCAATACCTGAGTTCCCTATTCCCACAGGTACGAGGACTGTTAGAAGATTTTTGGGAATGGTTGGATATTATCGAAAATTTTGTAAAACGTTTGCTGATATTGCTCTTCCATTGACTAATCTTCTGAAGAAGGGAGTAAAGTTTGAATGGACAGATTCTTGTCGAGAAGCATTTGAGAAGCTGAAAGCCATTTTATGCTACCATCCTAACCCTCAAATCACCTGACTTTGAAAAGCCATTTTCATTAGCAGTAGATGCCAGTGATGAAGTTGCAGGAGCTGTGTTGTTGCAGAAGGGTGACTTTGATGATATTGATTATCCGGTAGCTTACTTTTCAAAGAAATTTAATGAGCATCAAAAGAATTATTCCACCATAGAGAAAGAATTACTGTCGCTTGTTTTAGCCATGCAACATTTCCGTGTATATGTTTGCACCGCTCAGAAACCATTGACTGTATATACAGATCATAACCTATTGGTGTTTCTGAGCTGAATCAAAAACAAGAACAGAAGGCTGTTAAACTGGAGTTTAATTTTGCAAGAGTTTGATCTCATGATAACTCACATTAAAGGCAAAGATAATGTGATTGCTGATTGTCTTTCCCGATGTTAAATGGGAAACTAATCTGATAGTCTGTAGTTGTGTAGCATGATAATTATTTACATTATTAACTGTATGCGCGGTTAAATTTTTCTTGGGAAATTTTTTTTTAGGTGGGAGGTGTTACGAACTCAGTGAAAGTCACTTTAAGATAGAGAGTGTGCGTGTTTGTGTGTGGGGGGCGTGCTTACGTCAATAGAAGATAAAGGACGTAATGACATTGTTGAAGAAGTTAGAAGAAGGAGAGGGAGAGAGGGAAGGGAGAGAGACACCAGCCTGCTAGTTTTCTCTATCGATGGATTAGAAACTATAACTGTGTTTGCCACTGAAATCCGGTGGAACTCCGGTGGAGTTCACTTTGTTGCTGACTTATAGAAAGAAACAGGTATTTGTGTGGACGACCACGATTCTGATGCTTTTCGGGGTGAGGAAGTCACTACCGAGTAAACACTGGAATGTCGCTTGGAACATCGTGGAACACTTGGATTTCGTATTTACTCTCTCTATGTTTTTCTACATCTACGTCCTATCTTCTGACAACTGTCGTTGTTGAAAAAGCCCTTGCTCATGTTTCACCTTATCGCTTGCGGAACTGAACTTTAACAACCATTGCGGAACTTGGAGTTTGGGACTTTGTCACACACACAATCACGAAGAGTTTGGTTTTGGGTTTAACGTTCAAGGTTTAACATTTTGGAATTCTAACATACTAAAATTTTTACTTTTATTTTACGTATTATCATAAGTAGTGATTAATAAAAAAGATATAACACTGAATCAGGCTCAGTGTGTTTCTTTTGTTGCTGGTTCGTGACACCAAATAACACAAAAACACACAGAAACGTCCAAAAGCACAAAAAACGGCATGAAACACACTAAAACAAACACAAACTCACTGCAACTGACAGAAACACAGAATTATACAAAGAAACAGAGAAACCATCAAAAACACAATAAAACGGCGAGAAGCACAACACTTCGAAACACAATAACTCTAAAACACACAGAAAAAGGCCAAAAATAAACGGCAAAAACATACTAAAACTGACAGCAATATAGAATAACACAAGATCACACAGAAACAGCTAAAAACGAACTAAAACTGCGAGAAAGCACTTCAAAACACAGAATAACACGAAGACACACAAAAATGCCAATAACACAGTAAAACTGACAGAAACACCAAATAACACAAAAACACACAGAAACGTCTAAAAGCACACAAAAATGGCTAGAAACTCAGTAAAACAACCACAAACTCACTACAATTGACAGAAACACAGAATACCAGAAAAGCAAACAGAAAAAGGCAAAAAACACACAAAAACGGCAAAAGATGCACTTAAAACGTCCGGTAACACAGAATAAAGTGCGAAACACAGGAAAACGGCAAAAACCACACGAAAATGACAGAAACAAAGAATAAGAAAAAATCACACCAAAACGGACAATAAACACTAAATGACAGAAACAAAGAATAACACAAAAACACAGAACGGCCAAAAACACACTAAAACGTCAAAAACACACTGCAATTGACAGGAACACAGAATAACAAACCATGCAGCAAAACGGCCAAAGACACACCGATACGGCCAAAAACGCACTAAAACTGACAAAACATAGAAAACAAAAAGCAAAGTAAAACGCCCTGAAAACCACTCAAACACAGAATCACTAAAACACACGAAAACGGCAAAAACCACACAAAAACGGTCAGAAACGCATCAGACAACAGAAAGCAGAATAACGGAAAAACACAGAAACGACCAAAGAACACACTAAAAGGGCAAAACACACTGAAATAGACAGAAACACAGAATAACAGAAAAACACACAGAAATGGCAAAACAAACAGACAAAAACGGACAAACACACAGATTAACACAAAAACACATTAATACGGCCAGAATCATTCCAAAACAACCATAAACTCACTACAACTGATAGTAACACAGAATAAAACAAACACGTAAGGAAACAGCCAAAAACAGAACAAAGCGGCCAATAACGCACGAACACTGACAGAAACATTGAATCACAATAACACACTAAAACAGCCCGAGACTCTTTAAACACACTGAATCAGACGAAAAGAACCAACCACACAAAAACTGTCAAAAAGGCAATATCTGACACAAACACAGAATAACACAAGAACAGACGGAAAAGGCCAAAAACACACGAAAACGGTAAGCACTAAAACTGACAGAATCTCTGAATGACACAAAAACAGACTGACAGTAACACTAAAACAGCCACAAACTCACTATAATAAATAGTATTACGGTCTCAGCGAATGTCCCTTTTAGATAGTATGTGTGTGTGTGTGTGTGTGTGTGTGTGTGTGTGTGTGTGTGTGTGTGTGTGGAGGTGGGGGGGGTGGGAGGGCGTGTTTACGTGAATAGAAGATAAAAGACGTAATGACGTTGTTGAAGAAGTCAGAAGAAGAGAGAGAGAAGGAAGAGAGACACCGGCCTGCTAGTTTTCTCTATCGATGGATGAGAAACAATAACTGAGTCTGCCACTGAAATCCATGTATGGAAGTTGGAAGTAATCCGGTGGAGTTCACTTTGTTGCTGAAGTGAAGAAGGAAACAGGTATTTGTGTGTGGACGAACGATTCGGATGCTTTTCGGGGTGAGGAAGTCACTAACAAGTAAACACTGAAGTGTGGTTTGTGTTCCATCGTGGAACATTTGGATTTCGTATTTACTCTATGTTTCTCTACGTCTACGTCTTATCTTCAGACAACGGTGGTTGTTGAACAAGCCCTTGCTCATGTTTCACCTTATGGTTTGCGGAACTGAACTTTAAGAACCATTCCTGAACTTGGAGTTTGGACTTTGCCCCACACACAGTGAAGGGTTTAGTTTTTGGGGATAACGTTCAAGGTTTAACATTTTGGAATTCTAACATACTAACATTTTTACATTTATTTTACCTATTATCATAAGTAGTGATTAATAAAATCGTTCTTAACACTGAATCATGCTCAGTGTGTTTCTTTTGTTGCTGGTTCGTGACAAAGAAACAAAATATCACAAAAACGCACGAAAACGGCCACAAAGCACACCAAAACGGCCAAAAACACGCTGAAACTCATAGCAAAACAGAATTACACAAAAACACCCAGAAACGCTCTAAAACGGCCACAAACTCACTAACCTGACAGAACTCACAATATCACAAAATCAGACTCAAACGGCTAGAAACACTTTGAAACACAGAATAACACTAAAACAAACGAAAACTGTCAAAAACACACCAAAACATACACAAATGCAGTAACTGACGGAAACACGAAATAACACGAAAACACAGAAACGACCAAACAAAAAAACAGGCAAAAACACACGAAAACTGACAGCAGCACAGAATAACATAAACTCATTCTAAAAAGGCCATAAACATACTAAGTTTAACATAACAAAAAATAACAAAAACACACTAAAAGGGCCAAAAACACACGAAATCTGACATACACAGAAGAACACACAAACCCACCAGAACGGCTGAAAAGAGACTAAAAAAGGACAGAAAAACACAAAAACTGACAGAAAAACAGAATTACACAAAAACACACAGAAATTGCCAAAAGCACACAAAACAGGCTAAAAACATACTACAACTTACAGAAACATGGAATAACACAAAAATACACTAAAACGGCCAGAAACACTTTGAAACACAGAGTAACTGTGAATCTGACGGAAATGGCCTAAAACACACGAAAACTGTCGAAAACGCAATAACTGACAGAAACGCAGAATAACACAGGAACACACAGAAACTGCCAAACACAAACCAAAACGGCAAGTACTCTACCGCTGACAGCAAAACAGAATAACACAGCAACTGACGAAAATACACTAAAACGGCAAAAACACACTAAAACTGAGCAAAAGAATAACACAAAAACACACAAAACCGGCCAGGAACGCAATAAAACTGACAGCAAAACATACAACAGACTAAAACGGCCAGAAGCACTTTGAAACACAGAATAACACTGAAACTCACGGAAACAGGCCCAAAGCACACGAGAACCGTCAAAAACGCAATAACTGACAGAAACGCAGCATAACACAAGAACACACAGAAACTGCCAAAAAATACACCGAAACGGCAAAAACACACTAAAACAGAGAAAAGAATAACATAAAAACACACTAAAACGGCCAGACACTGAGACGGCCACAAACTCACTACCTGACAGAAACACTGAACTACACAAAAACACACCAGAACGGCCAAAAACAGACTAAAAAGCCCACAAGAAAACTAAACTGAGAGAAACACAGAATAACACAAAAGCACACAGAAACAGCCAACATCGCACAAAAACTGACAGAAACACAGAATAACAGAAAAACAAGGAGAAAACGATCAAACACACAACAAAACGGCTAGAAGCTCATTGAAACACAATAAACCTAAAACATCACAGAAACGGCGAAAATAAACGGCAAAACACACTAAAACTGACAGCAACATATAATAACCCAAGAACACGCAGAAACAGGTAAAAACAAACTAAAACGGCGAGAAACATTTCAATACACAGAATAACACAAAGACACACAAAGACGGCCAAAGACAGTAAAACTGACAGAAACACCAAAAAACACAAAAACACACAGAAACGTCCCAAAGCACACAAAAACCGCCAGAAACACAGTAAAACAAACACAAACTCTCTACAACTGACAGAAACACAAAATTACACAAAAACACAAACCATCAACAACACAATAAAACGGCGAGAACCACATCACTTCGAAACACAATAACTCTAAAACACACAGAAACGTCCCAAAGCACACAGTAACGGCAAGAAACACACTAAAACAAACAGAAACTCACTACTAGTTTCAGAAACACAGCATAACAATAAAAGCACACCGAAAAAGGCAAACAAAAACCCAAAAACGGCAAAAAAAATGCACTTAAAGTGTTCGGAAACACCGAATAAAGTGCGAACACACGGAAACGGCCAAATCCACACTAAAACTGAGAGAAACACAGAATAAGAGAAAATCACACTAAAACGGATAATAAACACCAAAACTCACAGAAACCAAGAATAACACAAAAACACACAGAACGGCCTGTTACGGACACAGTGAAAGTCCCTTTAAGATAGAGAGTGTGTGTGTATGTGTGTGTGGGGCGTCCTTACGTCAATAGAAGATAAAGGACGTAATGACGTTGTAGAAAGAGTAGAAGGAGAGAGAGAGAGAGAAGGGAGAGAGACACCAGCCTGCTAGTTTTCTCTGTCGATGGATGAGAAATAATAACTGTGTCTGCCACTGAAATCCATGTATGGAAGTTGGAAGTAATCCGGTGGAGTTCACTTTGTTGCTGACCTGTAGAAGGAAACAGGTATTTGTGTGTGGACGACCATGATTCGGATGCTTTTCGGGGTGAGGAAGTCACTATCGAGTAAATTGAAGTGTCGTTTGGGTTCCATTGTGGAACATTTGGATTTGGTATTTACTCTCTCTATGTTTCTCTACATCTACGTCTTATCTTCAGACAACGGTGGTTGTTGAAGAAGCCCTTGCTCATGTTTCACCTTATGGTTTGCGGAACTGAACTTTAAGAACCATTCCGGAACTGGGAGTTTTGGACTTTGCCACACACACACACGAAGAGTTTAGTTTTTGGGGTTAACGTTCGGGGTTTAACATTTTTGAATTCTAACATACTAACTTTTTTTACTTTTATTTTACGTATTATCATAAGTAGTGATTAAGAAAATCATGAATCATGCTCAGTGTGTTTCTTTTGTTGCTGGTTCGTGACAGGCCAAAAACACACAAAAACGTCAAAAACACACTGCAATTCACAGAAACACAGAATAACAAGCCAATGCAACAAAACGGCCAAAAACGTACCAATACGGCCAATAACGCATTAAAAATGACATAAACATAGAAAATAAAAAACAAAGTAAAATGGCCTGAAAAGCACTGAACCACAGAATAACACTAAACCACACGAAAACGGCCAAAACCACACAAAAACGGTCAAAAAACGCACCACTTAACTGAAAGCAGAATAACGGAAAAACACACAGAATCAGACAAAGAACACACTAAAACGGCAAAACACACTAAAATAGAAACACAGAATAACACAAAACACACATAAATGGCAACAAAAACAGACAAAAACGGACAAAAACACACTAAAATCACAGCAACACAGAATAACACAAATACACATAAATACGGCCAGAAACATTCTAAAACAACCATAAACTCACTACAACTGATAGTAACACAGAATAAAACAAAAACTTACGAAAACGGCCAAAAACAGAACAAAACGGTCAGAAACGCACGAAAACTGAATCACACTAAAACTCACTAAAATGCCCGAAATTCTTTGAAACACAGAGTAACACAGAAACACACGCAAAGAACCAAACACACTAAAACGGTAAGCACTAAAACTGAATAACAGAAAAACGCACTAAAATGGCCAGAACACTAACTAATGCAGAATAACACAAAATCACACAGAAATTGCCAAAAAAAAACACAAAGCAGGCGATAAACATACTACAACTTACAGAAACATTGAATAACACAAAAACACACTAAAACGGCCAGAAACACTTTGAAACACAGAGTAACACTGAAACACACGAAAAAAAACCAAACACACGAAAACTGTCAAAAACGCAGTAACTGACAGAAACTCACAATAGCACAAAGAACATAGAAACGGCCAAAAACACACTAAAACGGTAAGCACTAAAACTGACAGAATCTCTGAATGACACAAAAACAGACTAAGACGGACAGAAACACTAAAACGGCCACAAACTCACTACAATAGATAGAAACGCAGAATAACACAAAAACACACCAAAACGGCCAAAACCAGACTAAAAGGTCCAGAAGAAATCTAAACTGACAGAACCAAACTATAACACAAAAGCACACAGAAACAGCCAAATTCGCACAAAAACTGACAGCAACACTGAATTATACAAAAACACTGAATCACACTAAAACGGCCGGAACATCACTAAAACTGACAGAAACATTGAATTATACAAAAACGGACTAAAACGGCCAGAAACGGCAACAAATCCACTACAATTGACAGAAACACACAATAACAGAAAAACACAAAAACACAATAAAACGGCGAGAAGCACAGCACTACGAAACACAGTAACCCTAAAACACACAGAAAACAGCCAAAAATAAACGGCAAAAACACACTAAAACGGCGAGAAACACTTCAGAACACAGAATAACACGAAGACACACAAAAACGGCCAAAAACACAGTAGAAACTGAAAGAAACACCAAATAACACAAAAAAACACACATAAACGTCCAAAAGCACACAAAAACGGCCAGAAACACACTAAAACAACCACAAACTCACTACCTGACAGTAATACAGAATAACACAAAAGCACGCAGAAAAAGGCAAAAAACACAGAAAAACGGCAAAAAATGTACACAAAAAACGTTCAGTACCACAGAATAAAGTGCAAACACATGAAAACGGCCAAAACCACACTAAAACTGACAGAAACACAGAATAACACAAAAACACACAGAGATGGCAAAAAAAAACAGACAAAAACGGACAAAAACACACTAAAATTACAGAAACACTGAATAACACAAAAACACATGAATACGGCCAGAAACATTCTAAAACAAGCATAAACCCACTACAACTGATAGTAACACAGAATAAAACAAAAACGTAAGAAATCGGCCAAAACAGAACAAAACGGCCAGAAACTCACGAAAACTGACAGAAACATTGAATCACAATAACACACTACAGTAGTCCGAAACACTTTGAAACACACAAAAAGAACCAAACACACATAAAGTGTAAAAAACGCAATAACTGACAGAAACACTGAATAACACAAAAACGCAATAAAACGGCCAGAACACTAACTAATACAGAATAACACAAAAACACACAGAAATTGCCAAAAAACACACGAAACAGGCTAATAACACTACAACTTACGGAAACATTGAATAACACAAAAACACACTAAAACGGCCAGAAACACTTTGAAACACAAAGTAACACTGAAACACACGAAAACAACCAAACACACTAAAACGGTCAAAAACGCAATAACTGACAGAAAGAACATAGAACATAGAAACGGCCAAAACACTCTAAAACGGTAAGCACTAAATTTGACAGAATCTCTGAATGACACAAAAACAGACGAAGATGGACAGAAATAGTAAAACGGCCACAAACACTACAATAGATAGAAACACAGAGTATCACCAAAACGCACGAAAACGGCCAAAACGCACTTAAACGGCCAAAAACGAACTAAAACTGGCATAAAACATAAACACAAAATCTGACTAAAACGGTTAAAAATACACAAAAACGACCAGAAAAACACTAAAACTCTCAGCAACATAGAATCGCATACAAGCACACCAAAACGGCCAAACAGTAAAACTAACAGAAACACTGAATACCATAATAACAGACTAAAACGGCCAAAAACGACCTGAAACTCTATACAATTGACAAAAACACGGAATAACACAAAGACGCACAGAAACGGCATGAAAACGGCCAGAACCACAGTAAAACTGACATAAACACAGAATAATACAAAAACCACAAAATCAACCAAAAAAGCACTGACAGCAAAACACACCAGAACGGCAAAAAACACACTAAAACGGCCAAAAACGCGCTAAAACTGACAGAAACATAGAATAATAAAAAAAACACTAAAACGGAGAGGAACACTGAAACACAGAATAACACGAAAACACACAGAAAAGGCCAAAAAAATTCACTAAAACTGCAAAAACACACTAAAACTGACAGAAACACAGAATAACACAAAAGCACACAAAAACTGCCAAAAATACACCAAAATGATGGCAAAACAGAATAGCACAAAAACACACAAATACGGCCAGAAACACTCTGACAGCCATAAACTCACTACAACTGACGGAAACACAGAATAAAACAAAAACACGCGAAAATAGCTAAAAACAGACCAAAACCGGCAAAAACGGACGAAAACTGACAGAAATATAGGATCACAATAACACATTAAAACGGCCCGAAACACTTTTAACACAGAGTAACACTGAAACACACGAAAACAACCAAAAACGCAGAAAAACTGTCAAAAACGCAATAACTGACAGAAACACAGACACAACAACACGCAGAAACGGCCAAAAACATGGTAAAACACACTAAAACTGACAGAAACACTGAATAACACAAGAACACACTAAACCGGCCAGAAAGACACTAAAACTGAGAGAAATACAGAATAACACCAACACGCTCAAAAAGAGCTGAAAACACACAAAAAACTGCCACAAACGCAGTAAAAGGGAGAGAAACATAGAATAACAAAACCCACACCAAAACGGCCAGAAACAGTTTGAAAAACAGAATAACACTAAAACAAACGAAAACGGCCAAAAACGCAATAAATAACAGAAACACAGAATAACACAAAAACAAACGAAAACGGCCAAAAAACGCAATAAATAACAGAAACACAGAATAACACAAAAACACAGATAAACGGCCAATAAACACGCTGAAACGGTCTTATAATTCGCTAGGTTATCCCTACGCCCCTTCTTGAATAAGGGAACAACATCCGCAACGCTCCGATCTTCCGGAACGTCTCCTGTCTCTTTCGACGACGCAAAGATAACCGTCAGAGTCTCCACAATGTCCTCCCACAGCAGCCTGAGGTACATCTCATCGGGTCCCGGCGACTTAGCTAACTTGATGCTTCCCAAACGTTTCAGCACCTCCTCTTTCCTAATATCTACATGCTCAAGCTTTTCAGGCCGCTGCAAGTCCTCGCTACAATCACCCAGATCTTTTTTCCGTAGTGAATTCATTAAGTACCTCCGCTATTTCTTCCGGATTCATACACACTTTCCAACTGCTGCACTTATTAGGCCCTATCCTTTCGCATCTCATCCTCTTACTCTTCACATACTTGTAGAACGCCTTGGGGTTTTCCTTAATCCTGCCCGCCAAGGCCTTCTCATGTCCCCTTCTGTCTCTCCTAATCTCTTTCTTGTTCCTTTACTCTTCCAGATCTCTAACATTAGCTAGCTCTCTGTACCTTTTGTATGCTTTTCTTTTCCTTTTGACTGAATTTATCATAGCCTTCGTACACCACGGTTCCTGTATCCTCTCGTGACTCCCTTGTCTCATCGGAACATGTCTATGCAGAGCTCCACATAAATATCCTTGAATATTTGCCACATTTCTTCCGTACTTTTCCCAGAGAACATCTGTTCCCAATTTAATCTTCCAATTTGCTGCCTAAGAGCTTCATTTCCCTTTAGTCCAAGTAAACGCCTTTCTAGTCTGTCTGTTCCTATCTCTCTCCAGCGCTAACGTAAAGAAGATAGAATTATGATCATTATCAACAAAATGTTCACCCCCAATGTATCAGCCTCCACAACCACCCCAGGCAGCACATTCCATGCACCAACCACTCTCTGGGTGAAAGACGTCCCTCTGATATCTCCCTTGAACTTCCCACCCATTACCTTAAAGCTATGTCCTCATGTTGTGAGCATTGGTGCCCTGGGAAATAGATGCTGGCTGTCCACTCTATTTATTCCTCTCAGTATCTTGTATACCGCTATCGTGTCTCCCCTCATCCTCCTTTTCTCCAATGAGGCAAGCCCTCGCTCGTTTAGTTTCTCCTCATAATCCATACTCTCCAATGCAGGCAGCATCCTGGTAAATCTCCTCTGCACCCTTTACAACGCCTCCATATCCTTCCGATAATGAGGTGACCAGAACTGGACACAGTACTCTAAGTGTGGCCTAACCAGAGTTTTGTAAAGCTGCATCATCACTTCGCGGCTCTTAAACTCTATCCCTCGACTTATGAAAGCTAACATCCCATAAACTTTCTTAACTACCCTATCTACCTATGACGAGACTTTCAGTTATCTGTGGATATGAACCCCTAGATTCCTCTGATCCGACACACTGCCCAGAATCCTGCCATTTAGCTTGTATTTCGCCTTGGAGTTTTTCCTTCCAAAGTGTTCTACCTCACACTTCTCCGGATTGAGCTCCATCTGCCACTTGTCAGCCCAGCTCTGCATCCTGTCAATATCCCTCTGCAAGCTTCGACAGCCCTCCACACTATCCACAACACCACCAATGTTTGTGTCATCTGCAAACTTGCTAACCCAACCTTCCACCCCCTCATCTAAGTCGTTAATAAAATCACAAAAAGTAGAGGTCCCAGAACCGATCCCTGAGGGACACCAGTAGTCACAGCCCTCCAATCCGAATGCACTCCCTCCACCACAACCCTCTGCTTTCTACAGGCAAGCCAATTCTGAATCCACACGGCCGGGCCTGCCTGGATCCCTTGGACTCTGACCTTCTGAAGAAGCCTACCATGCGGAACCTTGTGAAACGCCTTACTAAAATCCGCGCAGACAACATTCACTGCACTACCCTCACCAATCTTCCTGGTCACCTCCTCAAAGAACCCTATCAGGCTTGTGAGGCAAGATCTTGCCTTCACAAAGCCCTTAAGTATATACTTAACATCCCGTAAGTATAGTGCAACTCATGTTAATATCCCATAAGTACAGTACAACTCATCTTAATGTCCATAAGTAGAGTGCAATGCATTTTATCGTCCCATAAATAGAGTGCAATGCATTTTAGCTTCCCATATTTAAAGTACAACTCATGTTAAAGTCCCGTAAGTACAGTGCAACTAATGTTAACGTCCCTAATACAGTACAACTCATGTTGCCGTCCTATCAGCACAGATCAACTCATGCTGAAGTGCCATAGGTACAGTACACTTCATGTTAATGCCCCATTATAGAACAACTCATGTTAACGTCCCATAAGTACAGAGCAACTTATGTTAACGGCCCATGAGCACAGTACAACTCATGTTAACGTCTCATAGCTACTGTGCAATTCATGTTAACGCCACTTAAGTGCAGTACAACTCATGTGAATATCCCATAAGCACATCACAACTGATGTTAACGTCCAATAAGGAGAGTGCATCTCATGGTATCGTCCGATAAGTACAGTACCACTCTTGCTAACGTCCCATAAGTGCAGTACAACTCATGTTAACGTTCGATAAGTACAGTACAACCTTTGTTAACGTTCCATAAGTAGAGGCAATTGTTGTTAACGTCCCATAAGTACAGTACAACTCATGTTAATGTCCAATGGGTTAGTTCATGATAACGTCCTGTAATTACAGTACATGTCATGTTAATGTCCCATAAGTAGAGAGCAACTTCTGTTAACGTCCTTTACGTACCGTGCAACTCGTGTTAACGTCCTAATAAGTACCGTGCAACTCATTTAACGTCCCCTAAGTCATATTCACGTTAACGTACCATAGGTAGAGGACAACTCATGTTAATATCCCATACGTACAGTACAACTCATGTTCACTTCCCATAAGTACAAAACAGCACATGCTGTAACGCCCCATACGGACAGGGCAACTCATGTTAACGGCCCATAAGCACAGTACAACTCATGTTAACGTCCCTTATGTACAATGCAGCTCATATTAATGTCCCATAAATGCAGTGCAACTCAAGTTAACGTCCCATCAGTACTGTACAACTGACGTTGGTCCCATAAGTCAGTTCAATTCATGTTAACGTTCCATCAGTGCAGTACACCTCATGTTAAAAGACTCGCAAGTACAGTGCAACTCATGTTAACGTCACATAAGTACCGTGCAACTGTTAACATCCCGTTAGTACAACTCATCTTAATGTCCCATGAGTAGAGTGCGCGTCCTATAAGTAGAGTACAATGCAATTTAGCATCCCATAGTTACAGTGTAATTCATGTTAAAGCCCCGTAAGTACAGTGCACCTAATGTTAACGTCCCTAATACAGTACAACTCATGTTTACCGTCCTATCAGCACAGATCAACTCATGCTAAAGTACCATAAGTACAGTACAACTCATGATAAAGTCCCATATGTGAGGTTAATTCATGATAACGTCCTGTAATTACAAGTACATGCCATGTTAATGTCCCGTTAATACAGTACAACTCGTTAACGTCCTATACGTAGAGAACAACCCATGTTAACGTCCCATCAGTACAGTACAACTCATGTTAACGCACCATGAGTAAACTTTAACTCATATGGTAGTCCCATGAGCACAAAACAACTCATACTAATGTCCCATAAATGAAGTACAACCCATGTTATTGTACCATAAATACAGAACAACTCATGTTAACGTCCCATAAGTACAGTACCGCTCTCGTTACAGTGTCATTATTGTTAACGTCCCTATGATAACTTCTCATAAGTACAGTGCAGCTCATGTGAACGGCCCATCAGTACAGTACAACTCATGTTAGCGTCCCATAAGTACTGTGGAACTCATGATATAATGTCCAAGAAGTACAGTGCAACTGAAGTTTACGTTCCACAAGTAGAGTGGAACTGATGTAAACGTCCCAAAAGTAGAGTGCAACTCATGTTAACGTCCCAGAAGTACGCTGCAACTCATGGTTAGTCCAATAAGTACAGTATTAATCTAAGTAGCTTCCCATAAGTAAGATACAACTCATGTTAACGTCCCATAATGCCGTTAAATCCATGTTCACGTCCAATAAGTACAGTACAGCACATGTTAATGTCACAGTAACACAGGACAACTCATATTAACGTCCCATAAGCACAGTGCAACTCATGTTAACATCCCATGAGTGCTGTATAACTCATGCTAACGTCTCATATTTTCAGTATGTAGCGGCCCGGACCCGCAGAACTCGAACAGCCACCGGTGGCCGCGAGCGCTTGCGCGGGAGCGCGATGTAGACCAACCGCGGGGCGGGCCTTCCCGCAGGGACCTCACGTCACGTCCGCCGGAGAGGCTCTCGGGTCCTGGTGCGAGCGTGCAACTTTGTTTCTGTCAGTAAAGTGCGCTCCGGCCCAGCCTCCACGTCTCTGCGTTTTACTTTCCTGCTTTTGGTGACACCGACGCTCCCAGACGGAATCTGGATCCCGCGACATGAATGCCAACGACTCCCACAACGCAGTCTCGCTCAAGCTTCTGACTTTGGTTCGAGCAGGCTGAGACCCAGTTCAGTATCCGAGTCATTACAGCCGACGCCACGTGGTACATGGTCAGTGTGCTCGACCAGGACGTAGCAGTCCGGATCATCGACTTCCTGCACCATCCACCTACGGAGGACAGGTACACTAAGATCAAGGCACTCCTCCTCCGCACTTTCGGACTCTGCCGCCGCGAACGAGCTGATGAATGACATGCTGGCTCTCATGGATGGCCATCGAGCAGCTGCCAGAAGACATTCTGCTCCTCCTCGCGGGTGAAGATTTCAGCCACCCGCGCAGTCTCGCGGCCAGGGCGGACATTTTGTGGCAGAGTAAGCAGCGGGAAGCGGCTTCCATTTGCCTAACCACAACCGCGCAGCCTAGGGCCAAGGCCCCACAAAAGAAACCGCCGAGACCCACGGGGAACAAAGATGAGGGTCCGGACCAATGGTGTTTTTACCATCAGAGGTGGGGTTCAAACGCGGCCCGCACCGTCCACCGTTTGCCTTTCCTGGAAACGCCGGGAAAGGCCGTCACTAGTGGCTTCGACGGATGGCCATCGCGACAGCCTCCTGTTCCTCTGGTACCGACACTCCGGGCGACGTTTCCTGCTGGACACCGGCGCCGAGATCAGCGTCCTCCCCACCCAAACATAGACACCCGTACCGTGGCCCCAGGCCCCGACCTCACCGCCCCGAACGGCACCATATTCCGGACGGACGGCTCGCGTACCATCCCGCTGCGTTCCGGCCCCAGCTGGTTTACCTGGACCTTCACGGTAGCAGCGGTGTCGCGGCCGTTACTAGGGGCGGATTTCCTACGGGCCAACCGTCTTCTGGTCGACCTGAAAGGCTGGCGTTTTGTCCACGCCGAGACTTTCCAAACCTTCCAGATCGGGGAGGCCCAGTTCCCGGCCCTCCACCTAGACTCCGTCACACTCTCGGGTGACGAGTTCGCCAGGGTGCTGGCGGATTTCCCCTCCACCATCACCCCACAGTTCTCCACTGCCGGCCCCAAGCACGGCGTGCAGCACCACATTTCCACGCAAGGACCACCGCTGCCCGCCTGAGCCCCTAGGCTTCCACCCGACAAGCTCCGCCTTGCCAAGCAGGAGTTCCGGAAAATGGAAGAGATGGGGATCATCCGCCGCTCGGACGGCCCTTGGTCATCGCCGATGCACATGGTGCCCAAGTCCGCAGGAGGTTGGAGGCCCTGCGGGGACTACAGGAGGCTCAACGACGCCACAACCGCCAACACATTCAGGATTTCACGGCCAAACTCCACGGGACTACCATCTATTCAAAAATCGACCTGGTCCGAAGTTATCATCAGATCCCCGTGCACCCCGACGATGTGCCCAAGACAGCCCTCATCACCCTTGTCAGGCTATTTGAATTCCTAAGGATGCCCTTCGGCCTCAAGAACGCCGCTTAAACTTTCCAGAGGCTAATGGACTCGGTTGGGCGAGGCCTGGATTTCGTCTTCATCTACCTAGACGATATTCTGGTGGCCAGCAAATCAGGCAAAGAGCACGTGGCACATTTGCACCAACTCTGCCGGTGCCTGAGCGACCACGGTCTGGCAATCAACCCGGCGAAGTGCCATTTCGGACTGATGGAAATCGACTTCTTGGGCCACAGGGTCAACCAGCACGGAGCCGCTTTTCTGCCGGACAAGGTCCAGGCCATCCGCCAGTTTCCCAAACCCAGCAGAGTTCCTGGGGATGGTGGATTTCTACCCTCGGTTCGTGCCGGCGGCGGCGTGCGTCACGAGACCCTTGTTCGGTCTGATGGCCGGCAAGGCCAAGGAGGTGGAATGGGACGCGGAGTCCACGGAAGCCTTTGATCAGACCAAAGAGGCGTTGGCGAAGGCGGCCCTCCTAGTACACCCGAGAGTCGATATACCCACGGCACTCACAGTCGACGCTTCCGACACGGCGGTCGGCGGAGTCCTGGAGCAGCTCGTCGAGGGCCAGTGGCGACAGCTCACCTTTTTCAGCCGACGTCTGCGACCACCGGAGGTGAAGTGCAGCGCTTTCGACGGGGAGATGCTTGCACTCTACCTAGTTATCCGGCACTTCCGGTATTTCCTCGAAGGAAGGGATTTCACCGCGTATGTGGACCACAAGCCCCTCACCTTCGCCCTTGAAAAGGTATCGGACCCATGGTCGGCTCGGCAGCAGAGGCACCTTTTGTTCACCTCGGAGTTCACCACCGACATCCGCCACATAGCGGGGAAGAACAACGTGGTCGCCGACACGCTGTCTCGTCCCCACATCCACTCAGTGACAACCTCAGCCCCAGGGATCAACTACACGGCGCTGGCGCAGGCACAACAAGCGGACACCGAGATCCCGGCCTATCGCACCACCGTTTCGGGACTCCGGCTGGAGGACGTCCCCGTCGGCCCAACAGCGTTTCGGCTCTTGGGCGACACGTCGACTGGCAGACCTCGGCCCATGGTACCAGCAGCATGGAGGCGGCGGGTATTCGACACGTTACACGGCCTGGCTCACCCGTCCATTCGGGCGTCCATAAGTACCGTGCAACTCATTTAACGTCCCCTAAGTCAGATATATTCATTCTAACGTCCCATAAGTACAGTACAACTCATGTTAACGTCGCACAAGTACACTTCAACTCATGTTGTAGTCCTATGAGCACAGAACAACTCATACTAATGTCCCATGAATACAGTACAACCATGTTACTGCACCATAAATAGAGTACAACTCATGTTAACGTCCCATGAATACAGTTCAACTCATGTTAAAGTCCCATAATACAGTACAACTCATGTTACTGTCCCTTACGTACAGCACAACTAATGTTCACGTCCCATAAGCAGAGAACAACTCATGTTAACGCCCCTTAAGTCAGTTCAATTCATGTTAATGCCCAATAATTGCAGTACAGCTCATGTTAACGTCCCATAAGTACAGTACCGATATTGTTAATGTCCCATAAGTACAGTGCCATTGTTAACGTCCCTAATACAGTACAACTCATGTTAACGTCCCAGAAATTCAGTAAAACCCATGTTAATGCATTACGACTCTTGTTAGTCCCATAAGTACAGTACAACCTATGTTAACGTTGCATAATACAGTACAACTCACGTTAACATTCCATCAGTACAGTACAACTCATGATACCGTCTCATAAGTACAGTGCAGCTCATGTGAACGGCCCATCAGTACAGTACAACTCAAGTTAACATCCCATAAGTACTGTGGAACTCATGATAATGTCCCAGAAGTACAGTGCAACTGATGTTTACGTTCCACAAGTAGAGTGGAACTGATGTAAACGTCCCAAAAGTAGAGTGCAACTCATGTTAACGCCCATGTGCATAGTACAACTCATGTTAACGTCCGATAAGGATAGTACCACGCTAGTTAACGTCCCATAATAAGGCACAACTCATGTTAACGTCCCAAAATACACTGCAACTCATGTTACTGTCCCATAATTTCGTTAAATCCAATGTTCGCGTCCAATAAGTACAGTACAGCACATGTTAATGTCACAGTAATACAAGACAACTCACGGGGACAACTTTCAGGGCAACTCACGTTAACTTCCCATAATTACCATGCAAATCATTTCAATGTCCCATACGAACAGTGCAGCACGTTAACATCCCGTAAACACGGTACAGCCAATGTCAATGTCCCATAATTACAGTACATAATTACAGTTCCATAAGTCACTTCAATTGATGTTAACGTTCCGTTAGTACAGGGAAAATCATGTTCACGTCCCATAAGTACAGCACAACGCATATTAATGTTCCATAAGTATAATGCAACTCATGATAACGTCCAATAAGTACAATGCAACACATGGTAACGTCCCATAAGTACAATACCACTCATGGTAATGTTCCATAAGTACAGTACCACGCTTGTCAATGTCCCATAAATAGAGTGCTACTAATAATAACGTCCCATGATATAGTATAACTCATGCTAACGTTCCATGAGCACAGATTAACACATGGGACTTCATGTAAGTACTGTACAACTCATGGTAAGTCTTATAATACAGTACAGACCATGTAAACGTCCCATAATACAGAACAACACATGTTAACGACCCATAAATACAGGACAACTTATTATAATGTTCCATAATACAGTACAACTCATGTTAATGTCCCATAAGTACGGCACAACCTATGTTACCGTCGCATAATACAGTACAGCTCATGTTAACATTTCATAAGTACAGTACAGTGCTGTGGGAAGCGAGGGAGCAGATTGCGGAGCCTCTGACGATTATCTCTGCATCATCGATGGAGACGGAAGAGGTTCCAGAAGATTGGAGTGTTGCGCACGTTGTTCCCTAATTCAAGAAAGGGAGTAGAGATAGCCCAGGATATTAAAGAACAGTGAGTCTTACCCTAGTGGTTGGTAAATTGATGGCGAAGATCCTGAGAGTCAGGATTTATGAAAATTTGGAGATTAGGAACAGTCAACATAACTTTCTCATGGGCAGGTCCTGCCTTACGATCCTGATTGAAGTTTTTGAGTATGTGACTAAACACATCGATGAAGGGAGAGTAGTAGATTTAGTGTATATGGATTTCAGCAAAGCATTTGATAAGGTACCCCATGCAAGGCTTGTTGAC
The DNA here is from genome assembly GCF_009764475.1 of Pristis pectinata. Classification (NCBI taxonomy): domain Eukaryota; kingdom Metazoa; phylum Chordata; class Chondrichthyes; order Rhinopristiformes; family Pristidae; genus Pristis; species Pristis pectinata. Next base: position 1,524,740 of record NC_067449.1, on the reverse strand, counting down.
AGTGTAAGGAGGCAGGGGATCCAAGGGGATATTGCAATGTGGATCCAGAACTGGCTGGCCCACAGAAGGCAGTTGAAGGTTCGTATTCTGCATGGAGGTCAGTGACAAGTGGTGTACCTCAGGGGTCTGTACTGGGACCCTTACTCTTTGTGATTTTTATAAACGAACTGGATGAGGAAGTGCAGTGATGGGTTAGTAAGTTTGCGGATGACACAAAAGTTGGCGGTGTTGTGGTTAGTATAGAGGGCTGTCAGAGGTTACAGAGGGACATAGATAAGATGGAATTTTGGGCTGAGAAGTGGCTGATGCAGTTCAACCCAGATAAGTGTGAAGTGGTTCATTTTGTTAGGTCAAATATGATGGAACACTATAGTATTAATGGTAGGACTCTTGGCAGTGTGGAGGATCAGAGGGATCTTGGGGTTCGAGTCCATTGGACGCTCAAAGCAGCTGCACAGATTGACTCTGTGGTTGAGAAGGCATATGGTGTATTGTCCTTCATCAGTCGGGCAATTGAACTTAGGAGCCGTGAGGTATTGTTGCAGCTATATAGGTCCCTGGCCAGACCCCACTTGGAGTATTGTGCTCAGTTCTGGTCGCCGCACTACAGGAAAGATGTGGAAGCCATAGAAAGGGTGCATAAGAGATTTACAAGGATGCTGCCTGGAATGCGGTGCATGCCTTATGAAAGCAGGTCGAAGGAACTCGGCCTTTTCTCCTTGAAGCGACGGAGGATGACGGGGGACGATAGAGGTGTATAAGATGTTGAGAGGTATTGATCGGGTAGATTATTCGGAGGCTTTTCCCCAGGGCTGAAATGGTGACCACAGGAGGGCATAGGTTTAAGGTGCGGTGGAGTAGGTATAGAGGGGATGTAAGGGGTAAGATTTTGTGCGAGTGTGTGGAATGGGCTGCCGGCAAAGGTGGTGGAGGCGGATACGATAGGGTCTTTTAAGAGACTTTTGGATAGGTACATGAAGCTGAGTAATTTCTAAGCTAGGGACATGTTCGGCACAGCTTTGTGGTCCGAAGTGCCTGAATTGTGCTGTAGCTTTTCTATGTTTCTATGCAACACATGTTAATGTCCCATAAGTACAGTGCAACTCATGCTAACGGCCCATGAGTACAGGACAACTCATCTTAACGTCGCATGACCGCAGTACTACCGATGTTATGGTCTCATGAGTACAATGCAACTCATGTTAATGTCCCATAACTACACTACAATTCATTTAAACGCCAATTAAGTACAGTAGAGCACGTTATTGTCCCATAACTGCAGTAAAGTAATAATTTCAGTACAACTCATGTTAACGTCGCATAAGTACAGTGCTACTCATGTCAATGACCCATAAGTAAAATACAACTCATGTTAACGTTCAATTAGTACAGTACAACTCATGTTACTGTCCAATAATACAGCCCAACTCGTGGTATCGTTCTGTAGGTATTTCTAGGGTCCAGGAAGCAGATAAAACTGTGACTGTCAGGGGAGAGAAAAAGAAAAAGAAACGGAACAGGCAGATAGTACAGAGGACCCCAGAGGCTGTTCCCCTAAGAAACAGGTTTTCCGCTTTGGAAGCTGTTGAAGGGGATGGCCTGCAGGGATCAAGCAGCAGTAGCCAGTTCTCCTATTGCTCAGAAGGGAAGGGAGGATCAGAAGATGGCAGTAGTGATAGTCAGGGAAACAGGTTCTGTGGCAGTGAGCATGAATTCCGGATGCTGTGTTGCCTCCCAGGTGCCAGTCTCCGGGATGTCTCTGATTGGGTCCACAGCATTCTTGCGCGGGCGGGAGAACAGCCAGAAGTCGTGGTAAATGGTACCAACAACAGAGTTATGGAGAGGGATGAGGTCCTGAAAAGTGACTTTAGGGAGCTAGGCAGAAGGCTGAAGAACAGGACCTCAAGGGTAGCAATCTCTGATACTGAAGGTAAGAATAGCAGGAGAGCGCAAATAAATGTGTGGCTGAGGAGTTGGTACAGGAGGGAGGGTTTTAGATTGATATCTCTTCTGGTGTACGTGGGACCTGTACAGAGAGGACGGGTTACACCTGAACCCGAGGGGGGCCAATATCCTTGCAGGAAGGTTTTCTAGGATAGTTCGGGAGAATTTACACTAGTTTGAGAGGGGGATGGGAAGCAGAGGAGTAGGTCAGAGGATGCGGAAAAGTCAGATCTAACGTAGAGAGGCTTTGAGGAAGGAAAATCAGATTACAGGGTATAAAAGTAGTAAGGCGGATGGGCTAAAGTGCATTACATAAATGCAAGAAGTATCAGGAATAACAATGATGAACTGAGAGCTTGGATAAGTAAATGGGACTATGATATTGTGGCTCTTCCGGAGACTCGGCTGACACCAGGGCAGGAACGGATATTGAATATTTCTGGATTTCAGTGTTTCTAAAGGGATGGGGGGCGGGAAGAATTGGTCAGGGATACTATTTCAGCTGCAGAAAGGGTGGATAATATAGAAGAATCCTCTCCAGTGTCAGTATGAGTGGAAGTTAGGACTAAGAAAGAAGCAGTTACTCTACTGGTATTCTTTAGGCCCCCTGGTGCATCAGGGATACTGAGGAGCAGATTGGGCGGCTGATTTTGGAAAGGTGCAAGAATAACTAGGTTGTTATCATGGGAGACTTCAACTTCGCAAATATTGATTGGCACCTGCTTAGGACCAAAGGTTTAGACGGGGAAGAGTTTGTTATGTATGTCCAGGACGGATTCCTTGTCACAGTATGTTGACAGGCCGACTAGACGGAATACCATGTTAGATCTAGTTTCAAGAAACGAAACAGGTCAGGTGACAGACCTCTCGGTGGGTGCGCAATTGGGGGACAGTGACCACTTCTCCCTAACCTTCAGCATTGTCATGGAGCAAAGAGGACGGGAAGATATTTAATTGGGTAAGTGCAAATTATGAGGCTATAAGGCTAGAACTTGCGAGAGTGAATTGGGATGACATTTTTGAAGGGAAATGTACTATGGAGATGTGGTCGTTGTTCAGGGATCTCCTGCAGTATGTTAGAGATATATTTGTCCCGGTGAGGCAGAGAAGGAATGGCAGGGTGAAGGAACCATGGGTGACAAGAGAGGTGGAACATCAAGTTAGGAAGAAGAAGGCAGCATACATAATGTGTAAAAAGCACGGATCGGATAGAGCTCATGAAAAATACAGGGTAGCAAAGAAGGAGCTTAAGAAGGGACTGAGGAGCGCAAGAAGGGGACATGAGATGGCTTTGGCGAGTAGGGGTAAGGAAAACCCCAAGGCTTTTTTCACGTAAGTGAAGAGCCGAAGGATGGCGAGAGTAAAGGTGGGACCGATTAGAGACAAATGTGGGAAGATGTGCCTGGAAGTTGTGGAAGTGGGTGAAGTTCTCAATGAGGTTCAGTATTCACCAAGGAGAGGGGTCTTTATGACGCTGAAGACAGAGTTGGTAAGGTTGATATTCAAGAGACTGTTGATATCAAGAGAGAGGTTGAGTTGGAGCTGTTAGAAAATATTAGGACAGATAAGTCCCCGGTGCCTGACAGAATATTCCGCAGGCTGCTTCGCGAGGCGAGGGAGGAGATTGCTGAACTGTTGGCTAGGAGTTTTGAGTCCTCGTTGTCTATGGGAATGGCACTAGAGGATTGGAGGGTGGCAAATGTTGTCCCTTTGTTCATAAAAGTTAGTAGGGATAGTCCAGGGAATTACAGACCAGTGAGCCTTACGTCTATGGTGGGCAAGCTGTTGAAAGGATTCTTAGAGATAGGATCTATGAGAACTTAGACAATTATGGACTGATTAGGGCCAGCCAGCATGGATTTGTGAAAGAAAGATCATGTCTCACAAGCCTGATAGGGTTCTTTGAGGAGGGTACCAGGAAGAAGAGGGTAGTGCAGTACATAGCTAAAGGGATTTTAGTAAGACGTTTGACAAGCTTCCACATGGTAGGCTTCTTCAGAAAGTCAGAATTCAAGGGATCAATGGAGGCCTGGCCGTGTGGATTCAGATTTGGCTTGCCTGTAGAAAGCAGAGAGTTGTAGTGAAGGGAGAAAATTCAGATTGGAGGGATGTGACTAGTGGTGTCCCACAAGGATCGCTTTTCGTGATATTTGTTAAAGACTTAGATGAGGGGGTGGAAGTTGGGTTAGCAAGTTTGCTGACGACACAATGATCGGTGGTGTTGTGGATAGTGTGGGGACTGTCAAAGATTGCAGAGAGATATTTGTAGGATGAAGACTGGGCTGAGAAGTGGCAGATTGAGTTCAATCCGGAGAAGTGCGAGGTGGTACACTTTGGAAGGACAAAATCCAAGGCAGAGTACAAAGTTAATGGCAGGATTCTAGGTAGTGTGAAGGAGCAGAGGGATCTGGGGGTTCATATCTACAGATCCCTGAAAGTTGCCTCACAGTTGGATAGGGTAGTTACGAAAGCTTATGGGATGTTAGCTTTCATAAGTCGGGGGATCGAGTTCAAGAGCCGCGAGGTAATGATGCAGTTCTACAAAACGCTGATTATATCTGGCAATCGATCTACTTGGACCGCGTTGTTACTAGATCTTAGGTCAGTGACAGAAGCCGGTTTGGGACCCTACAAGGTTGGAGGCTGTGAAGGTAAGGTCTCCCGATATAATGAAATCTGTAATCATGCCCTGGTTCCTGGTACGAGGCATGAGGAGGTGTCAGAAGCTGGTGTCTGGCCTACGAAGGATAGTGTGCATTGCGCTAGACTTCAAAAGTAAGCACTTTTCCCGTGGGTTTGATGATGAGGTCAGGATTGGTCGGAAGGTAGTTCAGTGCTGAACGTTCGAAGGCAGTGAGATTTGAATGGGTGAGGGGACTCTGAGGGATGAGGCATGTTCCTGGATAACAATTTAACATTTGTCTTCATACAGCGGCTGAATTAAGAGTACCGCGAGTGTTAATTCATGTGGACTTTCATGCCGTACTGTGTCGGGCCAGAGCAACCACGTTACTGCTCACATCAAGCGATGTTTAATGGACGCATTGAAAATAATGAGAAATTTCACGCACCTTACCAAAACGGATGAACAGAACTTTTAAAGTTACCGTTCGGAAAACTCTTCAACAGAACAATTCTACGTGGAATGTACTTTTCCTCGTTGACCGAAATCTGGTGGGCAACATGGTATCGAGCAGGAGGTTTTCCTGCTCTATGTACTCTTGACAGGGGGTCCGATGAAGGAAATTGAAACTCTCCTGGGACGTGACCAGTCAGAACCTGAATTGACGGTCCTCAACCGTGACGAAGACGTGCAACAGTCGTGGCACGATTGCAAACTGCACAATTGAATAACGTTCAATATGGGCCGAAGGAATAACTCTCGCAATGCTCATTTCTAGGACAGAGGGAAGTCCGTTGAATCCCATATGGGACAAAGATTAATGGTTCATATTCACCAGTCCTTCGCTGAAGTATTCCGGACCCCAACTTATAGAGAAAAAAGCAAGGACACGAAGCTTTAAACAGAATATATCACGTAAACCAATTGAAGCTATTCGGCAACAGAAGTAACTGGCAAACCCATGTATTTCACGCTACCTCTTGGGAAAATGATGGGGGAGGGAGGTGGTGGTTGTTGGGGACAACCGTGATTCGGGAGTGAGAGGAAGCAGAGAAACAAGTGTTGTTGTGAGATTTAAAGTCCTGATGCGATGAACAAATCTCCAGAATTTGTCCCCAGATGAACCGGAAGAAATCTTGCTCCTTCCAGTGTAAGGACGTAGAGGAATCAAGAGACGATGAAGTTATTGAACCAGCTTGTACTCAGAAACTCCGTCTGAGGTTATTTGCCTGTTGTAACGAATCAGAATAACTAAAACTTAACTTGGGATCAAGTGCAAAGAAATGGCATTGAAGAATATTCTCACGGACTGACGGACAATTCGAGGGGCAACTGGATGGGTGAATTTGCGCTTAAAGAGTCAGATGAGTTCTGAGATTTTAAGGTTGGTCGTGTGGTACATCTCGGTGTAAAACGGGTGTCATGAAAGAGAGGACACGGATGGAGCATAGGAATGTTCTTTTTCTGCTGCCGAGAAGGCAGAGAGAATGACAGAAACATTTTTCCATACGGTCCTCTCTAGCGGGGATCCTGTCCCTTCCAATCAACTTCCTGACTCACCACCCTGTCCCCAATCAAGAGGCATCGTCATTCAGGAGCTGTTCTATATCTGCAATTCCTGCCGTTCTCTCGCCCATTTCGGAATCCTCGGCACTTCCTCACTTAACATAACGAAGTAATCTTACATTCGGTTTCGTAAATTTCCCCCTGACTCACCTCAGTTAATTAGTTCCACTGGCAAATTGAAATTTTGTTAGTCCCGTCTTTGTCCCAACATTGCCCTCAATCGCATCAATACCTGAGGTAGTAAAACTATTCATCCCTTACCAGTGTCTTGTATGTCTTTCGACAGCTCTCCCTTCCAGGTCCGGCTTGTTCCTTCCACCAATCCCGATGGGGAAAGCAATATTTCCGTGTGCCTCCCAACAACTTACAATTTCTTCCATGACCTTACCGGTGAAATGTGTTCCGTTGTCAGAGTCGATCAGCAGCGGAACACACAATCTGGGAATGATCTCACTCGCCAGTATTCCCCCAAATGAGGCCGCAGAACAGTAACGCGGCACAAAAGCCTGTGTTCGTTTGGCGAAGTGATCAATCGCAGCCAGGAAAAACTTGTTAAGCAACAGACAACCGGCCGGAGGAGCTCAGCAGGTTCCCGCCTCTCCACTCTCAGTCCTGATGGCGGGTATCCACCCCAAAAATGCACCGGTTTATTTCCTGCCGCAGATGCTGCTCGGCCTGCTGAGTTTCTCCAGCAGATTGTTTCTTGATCCAGGTTCCAGCATCTGCAGTATATTGTGTCTCCGGACAACACTTCTCAATTCCATCAGGATTGCGGGGTCCGGTGACGTCGATTTGAGTATTCTCCCCACGTTCCCAGCGGAGTTTGCTGATGACCCACCCGGACTTTACGCCTCTTTCTCTCGTTAGTTTTCACAAAACCAAATACACCTCAGGCACTATTTGGCCACGCCTTGGCAAAAACCCGGCCAGACCACCCAATATTGCGTTAAAAGTACAGCATTTTATATCGGCCCGTCTGGGTAATTGCGTTCATTATTTTAGATTCTGTTGCTTCAAACTCCAGGGAGTCATCACAGGCCCTGTGCTACTTCTCCATTCTCATTGCTCTGCAGCCTGATTATATTAATCTCAACTTCGACTACTTCTCGGGCCCTGCTACTTCCCGGTCTCCAATAATTAACGACCGGTCTACAGCTGCCTCCTTCGACGCCCGATCTGCATCGTTATTCCTCAATGTTTGTGCATCCTCCTGCTCTGGGATTTAGGATGAAGTGTTACGGACTCAGTGAAAGTCCCTTTAAGATAGAGAGTGTGTGTGTATGTGTGTGTGGGGCGTGCTTACGTCAATAGAAGATAAAGGACGTAATGACGTTGTTGAAGAAGTCAGAAGAAGGAGAAAGAGAGAGAAGGGAGAGAGACACCAGCCTGCTAGTTTTCTCTATCGATGGATGAGAAACAATAACTGTGTTTGCCACTGAAATCCATGTATGGAAGTTGGAAGTAATCCGGTGGAGTTCACTTTGTTGCTGACCTGTAGAAGGAAACAGGTATTTGTACGTGGACGACCACGGTTCGGATGCTTTTCGGGGTGAGGAAGTCACTACCGAGTAAACACTGAAGTGTCGTTTGGGTTCCATCGTGGAACATTTGGATTTCGTATGTACTCTCTCTATGTTTTTCTACATCTACATCTTATCTTCAGACAACGGTGGTTGTTGAAGAAGCCCTTGCTCATGTTTCACCTTATGGCTTGCGGAACTGAACTTTAAGAACCATTCAGGAACTGGGAGTTTTGGACTTTGTCACACACACACACGAAGAGTTTAGTTTTGGGGTTAACGTTCGAGGTTTAACATTTTTGAATTCTAACATACTAACATTTTGTTTTAACTTTTATTTTACGTATTATCATAAGTAGTGATTAATAAAATAGTTTTTAACACTGAATCATGCTCAGTGTGTTTCTTTTGTTGCTGGTTTGTGACAAAATTGGGGGCTCGTCCGGGATAGTTCCCAAGGTTAACGAGTGTTGTCTGGGATTGTACCCCAGATTGACGAGATTTGTTCGGGATTCAATCAAAAGATTTTTGAGGGAGGTCTGATAAATTATTTTTAATTGGCTTGTGTGTGTGGAAACCAGAAGAAATGGATATTAAGGCATTTTTGGAGTCACCAACCCAAAAGGGATTGGAGGTGGCGAAAAAGGATGATTTGATAAAGATTGCTACAAGGCTAAACCTTACAGAAGTAAAGCAGTCTATGAGAAAGGCAGATATTCAGAGACTGATAGCTGGCCATTATGTGGAAAAGAAGGTGTTTGAGAAGTAAGTGTTAAAACAGTTTCCTGGCAGTGAAATAGCAATTTCTGAGGCACAAGTGCAGCTGGCAAAGATAGAGGCTGAACGAGAACAAACCCAGTTAAAGATAGAAGCTGAACGAGAGCAAAGGAGATTAGAGGCCGAACAAAAGAAATTAGAGACTGAACAAGAGATAGCTCGGATGAAGTTAGAGGCTGAACAGGAACGGGAACTAATTCGGTTAAAGTTTGAGGCAGAGGAGAAGGAAAAACAGAGGCAGCATGAGTTACAAATGAAGCGTAGGAGTTCGGAATCTGATTCTGATGATGGTTTTTCAGCCAGTAGGGAGGTTCGATTAGTCCCTCCGTTTGAAGAAGATCAGGTTGATCAGTATTTCCAACATTTTGAAAAGGTTGCTGTGAGTTCAAACTGGCCAAGGAAAGGATGGGCTCTTATGGTACAGAGTGTGATTAAAGGTAAAGCTCAAAAAGCTTATTCTGCTTTGTCTGCTGAGGATGCAGCTGATTATACCAAGGTAAAACAAGCTATTTTGAAGGCCTATGAATTGGTCCCTGAGGCTTATAGACAAAAATTCAGAGACTTGAGGAAATCTGCAGATCAGACATATGGAATTTGCCAATGGAAAGAGAATATGTTTTGAACGATGGTGCCTGGCTAAAAATGTAGATGGGGATTATGATAAATTGACAGAATTGATACTAGTGGAAGACTTTAAAAGATGTGTTCCAGCTGAATTAACAACATATTTAAATGAAAAGGCAGTGGAAACTTTACAAGAAACTGCTAGGTTGGCAGATGATTATGCTTTAACCCATAAATCCAAATGGGGACAACCTAAAACCTTTCAAAAGAGTTATAAAGACAATCCAGGTAAACCAGAGATTAAATTGGGAGGTAATCAAAAACGAAAGGATGAAAAGAAGCCAGGGCTGGAGAAACCTGTTGAGCGTACTTGTTATTACTGTAGGAAAACTGGCCATGTGATATCTAATTGTGCCCTTTTGAAGAAAAGGAAGGAAGCTGTGCCCAATGCTTGCTTTCAGGCAATTAAAAATCAAAAAGGTTTAGGAGATGCTGTTAAAGATCAGTCCTTGCAAGAGGTAAAAACGGAAAAGTTGGAGGAGGTGAGAAAAGAATTCCGTTCGTATGTATCAGAGGGTTTTGTTTCACTGAATGATGAGTCACCCCAGGTGCCAGTGAAAATTCTTAGAGATACTGGGGCTAGTCAATCTCTCTTGCTGGACAGTGATTTAAATTTTGGTGAAGAAAGTGACACTGGTGAAGTAAATCTAATACGAGGCGTTACAGGTGAGACCATGTCTTTCCCTTTTCACAGGGTGATTTTAAAGTCAAATTTCGTAGAAGGACCAGTCGAGATAGGGATAAGACCTAGTTTGCCAGTGGAAGGAGTTTCTTTATTATTGGGAAATGACCTTGCAGATGGAGAAAGTGATCCTGTGGTACGGTTAAAAACCAAACCAAGGATTGATGAGTCTGAGAATGATCCAGATGTTTACCCATCATGTGCGGTGACTCGAGCTAGAGCTAGAGAATTAGCCAAGACAGACAGTCCGGTGCAGTCTGATGTGGGTCCTTGTGACAGTCCTAAACAGGAAGAAAATTATGATGCCTTATCTGAGACTTTTCTGTCTTCACTGGAGGATCAACATTCTTATAGTGAGCCTGAATTTAAAGATTTGTCTTTGTCGAGGAAGGATTTTATGGTGGAACAGACAAAGGACCCTGAGTTGACAGATTTGAAAGAAAAAGCTCTCTCATGTGAGGAGATTGAAAAGGTGCCAACTGGATACTATGTCAAAAATGGAGTGTTAATGAGGAAATGGAGACCTCCTCATGTTCCTGTTACTGAGGAATGGGAAGTTATTCATCAGGTTGTTGTTCCAAAAGTTTATAGGTATGAGATTTTAAACCTGGCCCACAGTATGCCTTTGGGTGGTCATTTTGGTGTGAATAAAACTGTAGGGAAGATCTTGAAACAATTCTATTGGCCTGGTTTGAGAAAAGATGTGGTGATGTTTTGTCGAACCTGCCACACATGTCAGATGGTAGGTAAACCAAATCAAAAACCCCCTGTGGCTCTGTTGAAACCAATTCCTGCTTTTGGTGAGCCCTTTTCGAAGGTGACTGTGGACTGTGTTGGCCCATTACCAAAGTCTAAGACATGAAATCAGTATTTGTTAACCATGATGTGTGCCACTTCTAGATTTCCAGAGGCAATACCCCTTAGAAATATTAAGGCCAAGACGGTGTCAAAGGCTCTTGTAAAATTTTGTACCTTGTTTGGTTTGCCAAAAGAAATCCAATCTGATCAAGGTAGTAATTTTATGTCAAAAAATGTTCAAAAAATAGTCTATGAGCTGGGAGCAAAGCAGATTGTATCATCTGCATATCACCCAGAATCTCAAGGAGCTCTGGAGAGATTTCATTCTACTCTGAAAAATATGCTGAAGACTTATTGCTTTGAAAACACCAAGGATTGGGACGAAGGTATCCATTTACTTTTGTTTGCCGTTAGAGAATCCATCCAGGAGTCAATAGGATTTAGTCCGTTTGAGCTTGTGTTTGGACATAGGGTGAGAGGACCTTTGGAGTTGTTGAGAGAGCAATGGGTTAATGAGGAAGTTCACTTGAACATGTTGGACTATGTCCAAAAATTTAAAACTCGGTTGGAGAGAGTCTGCCAGCTAGCGAGAGAGAATCTGAAAACCAGCCAGATAAGAATGAAGACATATTTTGATAGACGTGCTCGGCCTAGGACATTCGCAGTGGGGCAAAAGGTGTTGGTATTTTTCCCTAACCAAAATAATCCCTTGCAAGCTCGTTTTTCTGGACCCTATGTTATTGAATCTCGAGTGACTGATCTAACATATATAATCAAAACACCAGATAGACGCAAGAAAACACAACTCTGTCATGTAAACATGCTAAAACCTTATTATGACAGGGATTCAGTTGTGGCCTTGGTGGATGGTGTAAAGGTTGTTTCTAGAATGCCTGATGTTGATGTTGAGGAAGGCCAATTTAGACCAAATATTGTTCCATCGAAACTAAAAAAACCAAAATATCCTGGAGAACATTGAAACGAAGTTGGACCATTTACAAGTTTCACAAAGACAACAGATGAGAGAATTAATTTTAAAATTTAAAAATCTGTTCCCAGATGTTCCAAACAGAACATCGATAATTACCCATGATGTTGATGTTGGGGATGCAAAACCAATCAAACAACACCCATATCGAATGAATGTGGAAAAAAGTAAACTTGTTGATCAGGAAATAAAGTACATGTTGGAAAATGATATTATTAGACATTGTACTTCAAATTAGAGTTCTCCCTGTGTTATCGTACCTAAACCTGATGGAACTGTTAGATTTTGCACAGATTACAGGAAAGTGAATGCTGTAACAAAGTCAGATGCTTACCCTATTCCTAGGGTGGATGATTGCATAGACAGAGTGGGAAAGGCAAAATTTCTTACAAAGATTGACCTATTAAAAGGGTACTGGTGTGTTCCATTAACAGATAGAGGAAGGGAAATTTCAGCCTTTGTAACCCCTTCTGGATTGTATGAATACAATGTTTTGCCATTTGGAATGATAAATGCTCCGGCAACATTTCAAAGAATGATTAATTCAGTGATTCATGGGTTAAAACATACAGATGCCTACATTGACGACTTAGTGACTGGGAATGATACATGGGATGATCACATCTCTGCGTTAGAAAGGTTGTTTGAAAGACTTTCCAAGGCTAACCTTACAGTTAACTTGGCTAAAAGTGAATTTGGCCATGCCAATGTGACGTATCTTGGTTATGTTGTAGGTCAAGGCAAGCAAGCTCCTGTTCAGGCAAAAGTTCAAGCGATATCTGAGTTCCCTATTCCCACAGGTACGAGGACTGTTAGAAGATTTTTGGGAATGGTTGGATATTATCGAAAATTTTGTAAAAATTTTGCTGATATTGCTCTTCCCCTAACTAATCTTCTGAAGAAGGGAGTAAAGTTTGTTTGGACAGATTCTTGTCGAGAAGCATTTGAGAAGCCGAAAGCCATTTTATGCTACCATCCTGTGCTCAAAACACCTGACTTTGAAAAGCCATTTTCATTAGCAGTAGATGCCAGTGATGAAGCTGCAGGAGCTGTGCTGTTGCAGAAGGGTGCCCTTGATGATATTGACCATCCTGTAGCTTACTTTTCAAAGAAATTTAATGAGCATCAAAAGAATTATTCCACCATAGAGAAAGAATTACTGTCACTTGTTTTAGCCTTGCAACATTTCAGTGTATATGTTTGCACCGCTCAGAAACCATTGACTGTGTATACAGATCATAACCCATTGGTGTTTCTGAGCCGAGTCAAAAACAAGAACAGAAGGCTGTTAAACTGGAGTTTAATTTTGCAAGAGTTTGATCTCATGATAACTCACATTAAAGGCAAAGATAATGTGATTGCTGATTGTCTTTCCCGATGTTAAATGGGAAACATGTATCTGTACTAATCTGATAGTCTGTAGTTGTGTAGCATGATAATTATTAACATTACTAACTGTATGCGCGGTTGAATTTTTCTTGGGAAAAATTTTTTTTAGGTGGGAGGTGTTACAGACTCAGTGAAAGTCCCTTTAAGATAGAGAGTGTGTGTGTATGTGTGTGTGGGGCGTGCTTACGTCAATAGAAGATAAAGGACGTAATGACGTTGTTGAAGAAGTCAGAAGAAGGAAGAGAGAGAGAGAGAGAAGGGAGAGAGACACCAGCCTGCTTGTTTTCTCCATCGATGGATGAGAAACAATAACTGTGTTTACCACTGAAATCCATGTATAAAAGTTGGAAGTAATCCGGTGGAGTTCACTTTGTTGCTGACCTGTAGAAGGAAACAGGTATTTGTACGTGGACGACCACGGTTCGGATGCTTTTCGGGGTGAGGGAGTCACTACCGAGTAAACACTGAAGTGTCGTTTGGGTTCCATCGTGGAACATTTGGATTTCGTATGTACTCTCTCTATGTTTTTCTACATCTACATCTTATCTTCAGACAACGGTGGTTGTTGAAGAAGCCCTTGCTCATGTTTCACCTTATGGCTTGCGGAACTGAACTTTAAGAACCATTCAGGAACTGGGAGTTTTGGACTTTGTCACACACACACACGAAGAGTTTAGTTTTGGGGTTAACGTTCGAGGTTTAACATTTTTGAATTCTAACATACTAACATTTTGTTTTAACTTTTATTTTACGTATAAAATAGTTTTTAACACTGAATCATGCTCAGTGTGTTTCTTTTGTTGCTGGTTTGTGACAGAAGTTATAAGTCAAGTGCTGAACTACCAACTTGGCCCAGCCATGATTTAAACTGAACTCTCATTTGCATTTTTTCAGACACAGTGTGATGACATCAATCATGTCTTCCAACGGAACTCTAAAACTTCAAATCAGTACGTTAAATGTCTTCAGCAGCATATTCTATCCTTCTTTTAAAAGATTCCTCTTCCGAAAAATGTTAAGAATACTTCCCAATTGTTCCAAACTCCCAAAACACAAATTTATCAACTCAACATATACAGTACATATTGATTACTAATTTCTCCAAGTATCAAATTCCCTCTGAGCAATGCAAATTTGACATCTACAATAGAGGTACTTCGATTCCATGTGGCCTCATGGCCAGTGTGGATTCATGCTCCCTCTCTCTGTCTCTACATCTCTCTATCTCTGTCTAACTGTCTCTCGCACAAATCAATTCCAAAGGAAAGAAATGAAGGGACATAAACAGCCAGAAATCGTGGTTCATGTTGGTACCAACGACATAGGTGGGAAGAGGGATGAGGTCCTGAGAAGTGAGTTTAGCGATCAAGGCAGAAGGCTGAAGGACAAGACCTCGAGGGTAGCGATCTCGGGATTGCTGCCAGTGCCACGTGATAGTGAAGGTAGGAATAGGAGGAGATGGCAGATAAATGCATGCCTGAGAAGTTGGTGCAGGAGGGAGGGTTTTAGATTTTTGGATCATTGGGATCTCTTCTGGGGAAGGTGGGATCTGTACAGAGAGGACGGGTTATACCCGAACCTGAGGGGGGGCAATGTCCTTGCGGCCAGGTTTGCGAGGGTGGTTCAGGAGGGTTTAAACTAGGTTGCGAGGGGGAAGGGAACCAGAGGAGTAGGTTAAAGGAAGAAGGGGACGGGGAAAAGGCAGATCTGACAGGTAGACAGGCTTTGAGGAAGGAGAAGCAGAGTACAGGCTGCAAAAGTAGTAAGGTGGATGGGCTAAAGTGCATTTACTTGAATGCGAGAAGCATCAGGAATAAGGGAGATGAACTGAGAGCTTGGATAAGTAATTGGGACTATGATATTGTGGCTATTACAGAGACATGGCTGACATCGGGGCAGGAATAGATATTGAATTTACCTGGTTTTCAGTGTTTTTAAAGGGATGGGGGGGGGGAAGAGGAGGAGCGGTGACGATACTGGTCAGGGGCACCGTTACAGCTGCAGAATGGGTAGATAATGTAGAAGGATCCTCTCTAGAGTCAGTATGGGTGGACGTTAGGAACAAGAAAGGGGCAGTTACCCTCCTGGGAGTATTCTATAGGCCCCCCGGTAGCGGTAGGGACACAGGGGAGCAGATTGGGAGGCAGTTTATGGAAAGATACGAAAATAACAGGGTTATTATAATGGGAGACTTCAACGTTCCAAATATTGATTGGCACCTACTTAGTGCCAAAGGTTTAGACGGTGCGCAGTTTGTTAAGTGTGTCCAGGACGGATTCCTGACACAGTATGTCGACAGGCCGACTAGAGGGAATGCCATATTAGATCTAGTTTTAGGTAACGAACCGGGACAGGTGGCAGATCTATCGGTGGGTGAGCATTTGGGGGACAGTGACCATTACTCCATAACCTTTAGAATTGCAGAGAGGACGGGAAGATATTAATTGGGGAAAGGCGAATTATGAAGCTATAAGGCGAGAACTTGGGAGTATAAATTGGGATGACATTTTTGAAGGGAAATGTACTACGGAGATGTTGTTGATGTTCAGGGATCTTTTGCAGGATGTTAGGGACAAATTTGTCCCGGTGAGGCAAAGAAGGAATGGCAGGGTGAAGGAACCGTGGGTGAAGAGAGAGGTGGAACAACTAGTTAGTAAGAAGAAGGCAGCATACATAAGTTGTAAGCAGCAAGGATCGGACAGGGCTCGTGAGGAATATAGGGTAGAAAGGAAGGAACTTAAGAAGGGGCTGAGGAAAGCGAGAAGGGGACATGAAAAGGAATTGGCGAGTCCGGTTAAGGAGAATCCCAAGGCTTTTTTCTCGTCCGTGAAGAGCAGAAGGATGGCTAGAGTAAAGGTAGGTCCGATTAGAGACAAAAGTGCCTGGAAACTGTGGAAGTGAATGAAGTTCTCAATAAATATTTCTCTTCAGTATTCACAAAGAAGAGGGGCCTTGATGATGTTGAGGACAGTGTTAGTGAGGGTAGTGTTCTAGAGTATGTAGATATTAAGAGAGAGGATGTGTTGGAGCTGTTAGAAAATATTAGGACAGATAAGTTCCAGGGGCCTGACGGAATATTCCCCAGGCTGCTTCCTGAGACGAGGGAGGAGATTGCTAAATCGTTGGTTAGGATCCTCGAGTCCTCGTTATCCACGGGGATGGTACCGGAGGATTGGAGGGTGGAGAAAGTTGTCCCCTTATTCAAGAAAGGTAGTATGGATAGTCCAGGGAATTACAGGCCGGTGAGCCTTACGTCTGTGGTGGGTAAGCTGTTAGTAAGGATTCTAAGAGATAGGATCTATGGGCATTTAGAGAATCATGGACTGATTAGGGACAGCCAGCATTGCTTTGTGAAAGGAAGATCTTGCCTCACAAGACTGATAGGGTTCTTTGAGGAGGTAACCAGGAAGATTGATTTGGGTAGTGCACTGTATGTGGTCTACATGGATTTTAGTAAGGCGTTTCACAAGGTTCCGCATGATAGGCTGCTTCAGAAGGTCAGAAGCCAAGGGATCCAGGGAGGCTTGGCCGTGTGGTTTCAGAATTGGCTTGCTTGCAGAAAGCAGATGATTATGGTAGAGGGAGTGCATTCGAATTGGAGGGCTGTGACTAGTGGTGTCCGTCAGGGATATGTTCTGGGACCTCTACCTTTTGTGATATTTATTAACGACAGATAAGGGGGTGGAAGGTTGGGTTAGCAAGTTTGCAGATGACACAAAGATTGGTGTTGTGAATAGTGTGGAGGGCTGTGGAAGCTTACAGAGGGATATTGATAGGATGCAGAGCTGGGCTTACAAGTGGCAGATGGAGTTCAATCCAGAGAAGTGTGAGGACAAAGTACAAGGCGGAGTACAAGGGGAAATAGAAGGTTTCTGGGCAGTGTAGAAGAGCAGAGGGATCTGGGGTTCATATCCACAGATCACTGAAAGTTGCCTCGGAGGTGGATAGGGTAGTTAAGAAAGCTTATGGGATGTTAGCTTTCATAAGTCGGGGGATCGAGTTTAAGAGCCACGAAGTGATGATTCAGCTTTACAAAACTCTGGTTAGGCCACACTTAAAGAGTACTGTGTCCAGTTCTGTTCGCCTCATTATGGGAAGGATGCGGAGGCGTTGGAAAAGATGCAGAGGAGATTTACCAAGACGCTGCCTGGATTAGAGAGTATGCATTATGAGGAGAGACTAAAGCAGCTAGGGCTGTTCTCATTGGAGAGGAGGATGAGGGGAGACATGATAGAGGTATACAGGATATTGATAGGAACAAATGGTCAGCCAGAGCCTCTTTCCCAGGGACATTTCTCAATACAAGAGGACATGGCTTTAAGATATTGGGTGGGAAGTTCAAGGGTGATGTCAGAGGGAGGTTTTTCACCCAGAGAGTGGTTGGTGCTGGAATGCGCTGCATGGCGTGGTGGTGGACGGTGATACATTGGACAAGTTCAAGAGCCTATTCTATCTGGAGGTCGGTGAGCAGTCGTGTTCCGCAGAGATCTGTTCTGGGACTCCTGTTCTTTGTGATTTTTATAAATGATTTGGATGGGGATGTGGAAGGGTGGGTTAGTAAGTTTGCTTGTGATACAAAGATTGGTGGTGTTGTACATAGTTTAGAATGTTGCTGTAGGTTTCAAACAGGATATTCATAGACTGCGGACTTCGGCTTGAAGTGGCAGGTGGAGTTTAATTCGGCAAAGTGTGAAGTGATACACTTCGGGAGATCGAATTCGAAGGCAGAATACAAGGTTAATGCAGGACTCTTAGCAGTGTGGGGGAACAGAGGGAACTTGGGGTCCACATTCATAGATCCCTCAAGGTTGCCACGCAGGTCGATAGGGTTGTTCACAAGGCGTATGGTGTGTTGGGCTTGATAAGTCGGGGTATTGAGTTCAAGAGCCGAGAGGAGATGTTACAGCTCTATAGAACTTTGGTTAGACAACACTTGGAGTATTGTGTTCAGTTCTGGTCGCCTCATTATAGGAAGAATGTGGAAGCTTTAGGGAGGTGCAAAGGAAATTTACCCGGAATGAGCTGCCAGTGGATCTGGTTGAGGCAGATACAATAAAAAATACTGTTGGACAGGTACATGCTTTGCAAATGTTTAGGAGGCGGTGGGCCAAACGTTGGCAATTGGGACTGGCTTGGATGCGGCATCTTGGTCGGCACGGACCAGTTGGTCCGAAGGTCCTATTTCCGTGCTGTATAACTCCACGACTCTGTGTGACTATATTCTTCTAACGATGGATGTGCTATGGGGAAATCTGGTGGAGTTCCTGTTTTCACAATAGTGTCGACGGGATCGAGATTATTGTTACCTCTGAGCGAATTAAGTGAGGGTGGAGATAACGAGAAAGATCTTCAGGAAATGAAGACCAAAGGCTGAGGCTACGAATAGATGCAGAATATACTGAAATTTATTTGAACGCAATAACTTCGCTGCAATTTATAAAAAAAACAAGAAAAGAAAGGCAAAATAAAAAATGTAAGATATTCCGAAAATTGAAATAAGAACAAGCCACCAATTGAGGAGGAGTTCTGCACATCGGAGTGAAAAGCGTAGCCTCCTCAGACCAAAGGACGTGCTTTACAGCTTATCGAATGTAATCCTGTTGAGCGTTCCCCGCTCAGCTGTAAGGAGGGATATTTGTCTGGGAGCAAAAGGAAAACAACAGTGTCGAGGGAACGGATAAACGAAAGTGTTTAATTTTAATTTTTTCCAAAAGTAATCGCGAGCATTGTCAACAAAACATTGTACCACGGCGGAAAAGAGATTTCCTCTTGTTTATGATTATTTGCAGCCTACAATTTCAGGTGGGACGCAGCTGTTTCTCTGAAACACTTCTGAAGACATTGGAAGCTGCCTCTCGCTGCGTTCACTTGTTTTCTTTATTATGGAAACGCATAAATAAAGTCACCGGGTATTTGGCAGCGCTTATGAACTGTTCTCGGAATTTGGACTGAGTCAACCCATAAATAAATGTGTTTCTGCAACATATATCCAACTTGTTCAAAGGTATATTCTGAATCAGTGTCATTATTGGGATCCCTTCCTGAAATGTTATATTTAAAGAAGTTTATCACAGTCACCAACCATAAAACGATGGTTGAAGATGGTGAAGAGAAGGATCACAGATCTCCTTCGACTCTCCAGCTCTGGGTCCACGCCGTTCTCTCCATTGCTCTTCCGTTTCAACCCTTGACGGACACGGCTGGTTATTAAGATGTATCGGACTGTCAGAGCGTTGAGAAACAAAATTACAACCTCTGGGATCAATGGAGTTAAACTCTTGACCAACCTGTCAAATGCAACCCACTATAATGACTTGGGTTTAATTTACAAAACCAGTATGCATTGTTGATTAACTCTTCTGGTTTAAATATAAAGTAGGTAGGAACATTCTTAAAACGGATCAGGACGCAGATAGTAGAGAGGACTTTGACCGCAGTCTTCCCGGTGCAATAATTTAGTCTCAGCTTCTGGCAACAAATAGCGATAAATCTGTCAAATGTGAAGGTAACGGTGAACCAGACGGAGCAATCTCTTGAAGCACATTGCAGCACAAAGATAATACTACACAGAGGGTCGATGTCCAGGATGGATCCTGGGAAATAAAAGCTGATACGCCTGAGTATGACTGAAGTGATCACAGCCAGTAGATCCGCCGCTGCCATGGCCACCAGGTAGCGAGCGGTGCAGGTCGAGAGGACGCACCTTCCCCGCGACAGGATCCCAATTGCCACTAAATTCACTGCAGAGACAAGAGAAACAAATTAGAGATCACAGATCAATAACTTGGTGCGGCCGCAACAATTGTAAGAACAGAAAGCGTGAGATGGCCCGTACAAGATGTTATTGCACTTCACATTATCTCCTTCTCTAACGAATCTATCACCCATTCCCCTGATCCGCCGGCTGCTGGTGCTCACGGCGGCAAGACGCTGCGCCGCCAGTCAACGAGACTGATGATTGGCGACTCAGATATTTCATTGATGCGGGCGGTCTCTGATACAACACGTATCTAATCTGCTACAGGACCGCGGATATGACGCTTTCCTTAGAAGTCAAGATGAATCAGGTCCCACCAATCCTTCAGTGTATCGATCCTATCGTGGTGGCCGAACCACACTTCAGAGGCTGTGAGTTTGGGCAGATCTGGTCCAGATTGCGAGCAGTTCATTGACAGTTGAAATCTCGTAAACTTCTGGATTGTAAGTGTGGATGTACTGATACTCTTTTCCTTGTTTAATTGCAGAAAACTCACATTTACGTAACATTTTGTGCTGTTGTTCAAGAAAACCTTTTATACAACGTCAGTATATTTTGATAAAACCAAAATTGCTAAACAAAAAGTTAATTGGACCAGACAGCAGGTGTAGAGAGAGTCGGAAAACTTCGATCTGAACTGGAAAGTATGAGGGGTTGGACTGGAGAAGTAAATTAAAATGGAAGGAAAAATATATGTTTATTCGCACAGCAGTGTTGGTTGATTGACCTCTTTTGTGCTACAGGACGGGAAGGTAATTGAATAAACGATGGGCTGAAACAGTTGAATATTGTGAAGTGAGCAAAGAGGGACCGGGAACGTGTCAAACCGGGCCACGTGAATACGAATGCAAGAGAGGATTAAACGTATCATCAGCATCAGTGAGAACGAAGGAATTGGTTTCAATATGCTACGAAGAGGAAAACAACGCAACACGTGAAACAGAGGGATTGAACCATATTGGAAAGACGGACGTATACGCAACCAGTGTATTCAGGATCCGTGTATTTATGATTCCAAAAGCGTGTATTTAGGATGAAGGGGTCTCGCATAGCAACGAAGATCATGTACAGACACGGGGCGTGTACAACCACAACTTCACTCATTGCAGCCTGAACCAAAGAAAAGAAGCAAGTGTGAGGAACCTACTGGAGCGTCAGTGTAACTGTAAGGGAATTGCCGCGAGAATGGTAATTGAAAGAGATTGAACTGACAAATTCTTCATTAATCATGAAACTTGTCGCAGAAAACAGTGTGTGGCTGGAGAACCGACCCTGGAGACGACGAATGAGTTCTGATTCGTGCGCTCCATTCTCTGCACGAAGATTTACACGGAAGGAAATGAACTGACGAAGATACAGATGTAAATTTTAATGGAAAATGATTAAACACTTTACATGATGGTTGGGAGAACGGGGGAAGGAAATATAAACGAGATGACACGATTCTAAAAAGATACAAGAATAGAAACCGGGGAATAGACTTTCAGATTGGCGGCGCAGCTTTCGAAAGTGGTTGAATGTGCAGGGGATTCTGGCATTTTTAATGAGAAACAAGAAGTATGAGGGCAAGTAAGTCAAGAGGAAATTTTCTTAATGCAGATCAGGACAAAACAGGAACGGCGTCGCAAATTTGGAACTGTAGTTTAAGAAAGATGCGAAGACATTCCAAAGGGCGCCGAAGGGATTCACTGGAATTATTTAAGGAATGAGGACCTCTGATCACCTGAACAGACTTGAATTCGTTGAGCTTATTCTCCTTCGAACAGAATAGACGGCAAGACGACAGGACAACTATTGAAAACAAAACAGTACTTACAAAAGCGGTCACAGGGAGGTGCAGCACGGAAATGGGCTCTTTGGCCCACCAATCCGCGCTCACCATCTACCACGCAGTTACACTAATCCTACATTAATTCCATTTTCATTCTCCCCATATTCTCATGAACTGCACCAACACCGTGCCACTCACCTACACAGTGGGAGCAGTTTAGAACAGCCAACTAACCTGCCAACAAGCACGTTTTTCGGAAGGAAACCCGTGGGGTCAGGGAGAAATCCAGACAGACAACGTCCAAAATCAGGATTAACCTCTCTGCTCGCTGCGTCACTGTGCCGCCAAAAGAATAATCCCCGGAGACTACAGAGTGAACATGATTGACAAACAATAGAAATGACATAAAAGAGCTACTGTACGTTATGAGTCTAGAATGCACTGCAATAAGAATGGTGGAGACTGATTTAACTACAGCATTGAAAATAGCCACAAGAGAGCACAGAAAGGGAGCTAATTTGCTGTAGAGAAGGCGCGACAGTTGACCAAATGAATTCAAATTACATAGATCGGCCGCGAGGTTGACGGGCCAAATGGTCTCGAACCATTGTGTAACATTTCTGGAATTGTGTGATCCCTGTAAGCTGCCGTTTGCCTGATTGCGAATAAGACTGAATCAGACGTTGGAAATTCAGAGTTCGAGGAGGGAAGTGAGCTCTCTGAGGAAAACAACTGATCGTTCAGTAATCCGCCCAATAGCGTCTCGGCAGTGAACATTGGTTGAGGCGGAAATCGAATTCGATTCAAAGATAGTGGCCACTTTGTTTGAGCAGATTGGATTCAGTCATGCATGTAGGTTTGAAAATTATTAAATATCGATTAATGCTCCTTATTAGATATCATAAACTGGAAGTGATTCACGGAAACTTAATCGATGCAAAATTTGGTCTTTATTTTCCGGTTCCAGGGAAGTAATTTAGCAAAATATGTTTGTCATCACTTGGATTCCAGGACTGGCAATTAATTCATTCAGATAATTACAGATGTTGTTTCAATTTATACTTCTTGCACGATAATCTAATTTGCATGTCACTCCTCTGTGACACAAGTTATTGAGCAGATGGCACAGATCAGTACAACTGCTTGAACAGATCGTACGAGAATTCAACAAGCATAATACAAATAATTTTTAAAAAACACCTTTTTCCGCCGTGTCATTACAAGATAATCACATCAGAAAATGAAAATTAACCATGTATTATTCGCGCATTGGCGTGAAAATGGAATTCATTTTTAACAATCAACAAATATGCTTTTGACTCATTCGACAAGGGATTGGAGTGGGTTTATAATCTCATCCATACCGGTCACTTTCGATGATATTTCACAATTGTTCCGGCTGGTGAAGTTAATTCGCAAAATCCCTCAAATTTTGCAGATTACCTGATTGAGAACTAACTTCAGTCAACGGAAGACGATAAAATACTGTAAATCACTTCAAAAGGAGAGGAGCGGGGAACACACATTTAGAACAATAAAGGAAAATTTAACGCTCTGATAAAAGTTAATGATACATAACGTTAACTGTTTCTTTCTCCGTTTATGCCGACTGATCTCGTGAATACTTTCCACGGTTCTATTGACATTTCATTTTCTTTTTTTTTTGCTTTTTATCTCATACACTGAGGGCATTGACTGAGGATCAGCGCAATTGTACAGCAACCTCGCTGACGTATTTTCCATGCAACCAGCTACAGCTTCTTCTGAACATAATGCATGAATTGGTCTACCCATGGACTCCCTTCTGCGACTTACCTTCAATTCCATCGGCACCAACATCAAACTGATATGTCTCCATTTAACTAAAATCAAATAAATTGAAAATTCACAGAGAAAGTCAATCAATTAATTCTTACCACACCCCCCTCCTCTTCCATCAGTGTAACAGAGTGAAATTCTGAGGTAATTCAGTGTCAGTTTACATAATACCACAAGTCGCTCAAACATAATCTGCCACAGGGAAAGTGGAAATTAGTTCACGCAATGAATTGCTAAGCAACAAAAGACAAACTGATGTTTGCTTACCCGGGACGCCCAGAACAGCAATGATTAAGTAAAATGTTTTTCGGACAATGTAAAGCGTTTGCAGCATTTTCGACATGAAGCGATCAATGCAGCAGAGTGATAGACGAAGTTCCTGGGAGATACACTCCCTCGTCTTACAATTTATAGGTCGCTAGCTATCCTAGGGACACTAATGATGCAACATCATTAAGCATGAATGTTTAAAAAAAAGTAAGGGTGTTAATTGAGTTAAATCTGTGTTGGAAACCTGTTTAGTTCTGAGACAGTGATGGAAATCCCAGAGTATGAATTATTGTGATTGCAATAAGTTATCACAATTTGCAGCTGTACTCCATCACAACATGGACCATGTTAGTGTTAGGTACATCAAGCGATCCCAGAACGTTTCAGTGAGCTCAGATGAGGCAGTAATGGTATTCGAAATGGAACAGAATCCCTGTCACGGCAGAATTGTTGAATCTGACGAGATTATCAGACCTCTTCACTTGAGGAACCACAGCAAATGTTGGCTGTCACCAGGGCAGGAATGGACATTGACTATTCCTTCATTTCAGTGTTTTAAAAACGATGGTGGGGGGAGAAGAGGAGGGGTGGCGATACTGTTCAGGGACACTATTACAGCTGCAGAAAGGGTGGATAATGTAGCAGGATCCTCTCTAGAGTCAGTGTGGGTGGAAGTTAGGAAAACGAAAGGAGCAGTTACTCTACTGGGAGTTTTCTATAGGCCCCCCGGTAGCAGCAGGGATACTGAGGAGCAGATTGGGAGGCTGATTTTGGAAAGACGCAAGAATAAGAGGGTTGTTATTATGGGAGAATTCAACTTCCCAAATATTGATAGGCACCTGCTTAGTGTCAAAGGTTTAGACGGGGCAAAGTTTGTTAAGCGTGTCCAGGACGGATTCCTGTCACAGTATGTTGACAGGCCGACTAGAGGGAATGCCATATTAGATCCGGTATTAGGTAATGAACTGGGTCAGGTGACAGGCCTCTCTGTGGGTGAGCATTTGGAGGACAGTGACCACCGCTCCATAACCTTTAGCATTGTCATGGACAAGGATAGGAGCAAAGAGGACGGGAAGATATTTAATTGGGGAAAGGCGAATTATGAGGCTATAAGGCGAGAACTTGCGAGTGTAAATTGGGATGAATTTTGAAGAGAAAGGTACTATGGAGATGTGGTCGGTGTTCAGGGATCTCTTGCAGGATGTTAGGGATAAATTTGTCCCGATGAGGCAGAGAAAGAATGGCATGGTGAAGAGATGGAAAAACTAGTTAGGAAGAAGAAGGCAACAAGAATCAGATGGGGCTCGTGAGGAATATAGAGTAGCAAGGAAGGAACTTAGGAAAGGTCTGAGGAGAGCGAGAAGGGGACGTGAAAAGGCTTTGGCGAGTAGGGTTAAGGAGAATCCTAAAGCTTTTCCCTCGTACGTGAAGAGCAGACGGATGGCTAGAGTAAAGGTAGGTCCGATTAAAGACAAAGCTGTGGAAGCTGTGTAAATGGGTGAGGTTCACAATGAATACTTCTCTTCAGTATTCAACAAGGAGAGGGGTCTTGATGACGCTGAGGACAGTGTTGGTTAGATTAATGTTCTAGAGCATGTAGATATCAAAAGAGAGGATGTGTTGGTGCTGTTAGAAAATGTTAGGACAGATAAGTCCCCGGGGCCTGACGGAATATTCCGCAGGCTGCTTCGGGAGGCGAGGGAGATATTGCTAAACCGTTGGCTAGGATCTTTGAGTCCTCGTTGTACACGGGGATAGTACTGGAGGATTTAAGGGTGGCAAATGTTGTCCCCTTATTCAAAACGTGTAGGAGGGATAATTCAGGGAATTACAGACAAGTGAGCCTTACGTCTGTGGTGGGTAAGCTATTGGAAAGGATTCTAAGAGAGAATCAATGATCATTTAGAGAATCATGGACTGATTAGGGTCAGCCACATGGATTTGTAAAGGGAAGATCTTGCCTCATTAGCCTGATAGGGTTCTTTGAGGAGGTGACCAGGAAGATTGATGAGGGTAGTGCAGTAGATGTGGTCTGCATGGATTTTAGTAAGAAGTTTGACAAGATACCGCATGGTAGGCTTCTTCAGAAGGTCAGAGGGCAAGGGATCCAGGGAAGCCTGGCCGTGTGGATTCATAATTGGCTTGCCAGTGGAAAGCAGAGTGTTGTGGTGGAGGGAGTGCACTCAGATTGGAGGGCTGAGACTACTGTGTCCCACAAGGATCGGTTCTGGGACCTCTACGTTTCGTCATATTTATTAATGACTTGGATGGGGGGTGGAAGGCTGGGTTAGTAAGTTTGCTACCCACCAAAGTTTGCTACCTACCAAAGGTCGGTGGTGTTGCGGATAGTGTGGAGGGTTGTCGAAGCTTACAGAGGGATATTGATAGGATGCAGAGCTGGGCTGAGAAGTTGCAGATGGAGTTCAATCCGGAGAAGTGTGACAATGTGTTAAACAAGCATAGAAAGTATAGCTGTAATTTCTGGATCGCAATGGAAGTCAAATAGCAATATATATTGCTATTATTGCTATGTATATATCTAGCCATTTTATACACACGCGCACACACAAAGATGTATATCAGAATTTAAAGGTTTAGGAACACAGCGCAAATCAGCTGCTACTGGCAACGATTAACCAACGTCGTCGCACGGATTTTTGGGAAGTCTGAGCCTGGTTAAATTTACATTTGCGGCGATATCAAGGCGTGCCAGGCAAATCTGAGATCTTTCTGTGGAACTCACGGTTTTCCTCTGAAAGAAGCTCCACAATTAGATTGATCAATTATTTGAAAGGCAGAAGGACTGCAAGAGCAAGTGACGGAAGTGACTTCCGATCAAGAATCGGAAGCAAGAAAGAAGATGTGATGAGTTGGACATCAATGTGGACCTTCAACATCCTAACTGGTTGTACGATGAATAAATTTTCGAGGTGATAGGAAGATGTCAGAAGGCTAAACGTTCAAGCATAAAATCCGAAGCGACAACTGAAATTCAGTCCAGCAAAAACAAAACTGTATTGACAGACAAGACAGGACGAGATGATAAATGGCAGAAGAGGTGAAGCGTTGTTATGGTTGCCCACAGCTCCCTGGAGGAAACAGAAGAGGTAGAGAAGGTGGTTCGGAAGGATAACGTGAAAGTTAGCGTGATTATTGTCCGAAGGATGGAGTGTCGGAGGAAAATACTGGTTGGGATAAATCTACAAATGTCAGACCACGGATAACTTCAGAGTCACAAAGGAAGTCTCGACGTCAACTGTGCATGGCGCACGGGAGATTAATGAATGTTGGACTAGAAAAAAGCCAAAATCAGAGGACGGTTGGAATCTGAAACGCGCTGCTTGATTGGGGTGGTGGAGGCAGAGACTTACAAACATTAAACAAGCATAGAACATATAGAACAATTACAGCACAATTCAGGCCCTTCGGGCCATAAAGCTGTGCCGAACATGTCCCTACCCTAGAAATTACTAGGCTTACCCATAGCCCTCTATTTCACTCAGCTCCATATACCTATCTAACAGTCTCTTGAAAGACCCTATCGTATCAGCCTCCACCACCGTTTCCGGCAGCCCATTCCACGAACTCACCGCTCTCTGAGTAACAAACGTACCCCTGACATCTTCTCTATATCTACTCCTCAGCACCTTAAACTTATGTCCTTTTGATGCCACCAATTCATCCCTGGGGAAAGGCCTTTGACTGTCTACCCGAACAATACCTCTCATCATCTTATACACCTCTATCAGGTTCCCTCCCCCCCTCATCCTCCGTCTCTCCAAGGAGAAAAGGCCGAGTTCCCTCAACCTACTTTCATAAGGCATGCT
The DNA here is from genome assembly GCF_009764475.1 of Pristis pectinata. Lineage (NCBI taxonomy): Eukaryota > Metazoa > Chordata > Chondrichthyes > Rhinopristiformes > Pristidae > Pristis > Pristis pectinata. The sequence goes on along the minus strand of NC_067449.1, from coordinate 1,497,386 downwards.
CCGCAATCCAGGCAGCATCTTTGTAAATCTCCACTGCACTTTCTCTATGGCTTCCACATCTTTCCTGTAGTGAGGCGACCAGAACTGAGCACAATACTCCAAGTGGAGTCTGACCAGGGACCTTTTTAAGCTGCAACAATACCTCACGGCTCCTAAATTCAATTCCCCGATTGATGAAGGACAATACACCATATGCCTTCTCAACCACAGAGTCAAACTGCGCAGCCGCTTTTAGCGTCGTATGGACTCGGACCCCAAGATCCCTCTGATCCTCCACACTGCCAAGAGTCCTACCATTAAGACTATATTCCGCCAACATATTTGACCTACCAAAATGAACCACTTCACACTTATCTGGGTTGAACTGCATCTGCCACTTCTCAGACCAACTTTGCATCCTATCTATGTCCCTCTGTAACCTTTGTCAGCCCTCCAAACTATCCACAACACCCCCAACCTTCGTGTCATCCGCAAACTTACTAACTCACCCCTCCACTTCCTCATCCAGGTCGTTTATAAAAATCACAAATAGTAAGGGTCCCAGTACAGATCCCTGAGGTACACCACTGGTCACGGACCTCCACTCAGAATACGACCCTTCAACAACTACTCTTTGCCTTCTGTGAGCCAGCCAGTTCTGGCTCACACTGCAATATCCTCTTGTCTCCTCACCTTCTCCATAAGCCTCGCATGGGGTACCTTATATGCATTTGATTCGCCAAGGCCTCGAAGACTACAAGGTTAACTGCTGGAAAATGGGAACAGTATGTTTCGGCACTTGATGGTCGGTGTGGACGTGGAGGTCCGAGGGCCATTTCTGTGCTGTAGGAACCCGTGATCTTCAAAACGTGGTGTACATACTGGAAAGTTGCAATGGAAAATAAACTACTGGCAACACTGGACAGTTGATGTTGCATCTGTGAAGGACCTTCTGGACTTGTATTCCCTGCAACAAATGGGACTGAAGGGTGACTTGACAGCGACCCGGACAGGAACCACTCCGCGCAGCAGGAAGGATAGTAACCAAGCATCTCAGCTTTCAGCGATCTGTTGAAGCATTGGCAGTCTGCTGATAATATTTATCATGGGAAGTGTGTGGAGGGAAAAGCCTCAATACATTCTGAAACTTTAAGGTGAGTATTTCAGCAGGCAACGCCGGCAGGGACAAAGACCAATATCTCCAAAGTTGGAGTAATCTCAGCATTGGAGGCGATAGGCGGACTCGGATAGAAATACAGTAAGGCAGCAGCTGGAACGGCAGTAAGCCATCCATCCCAGCCTTTCGGTGTCTCTATTGCACACACCGAGGTCTATCCCCTCAACCTGTGACCCATACAACGTAGATCCCTTAGTTCTCACCGTCTGCCAGTCTCATGTCAACACGGTCAGCCCTGTACACTGTGGTATAATTTGTTCTCTCTCTCGTGCTCGCAATGTAGTCACAAGCGGTCCGTTTCTTTTAATTACCCTGGGGTCTGTGATGAGGGTGCTATGCAGCCGGAGTCTTCCTCTCAGCGTCCGCGTAATGCGGATAGAGTGGCGCTCGTCTGCTTTCCACGGGGGCTCACACACGGAACATTCACTCAGCAGCTGTGATACAGATTCTCACACCCACCCTGCCTGTTTCCCGCAAATACAGTTTAGTGGTGATTGCATCCCGGAAGCAGTAATACAGGCACAAGGAGTCTACGTTTCCTCGGTCCCACAGAAAATGCGATGGACACCGTGAGTCGTTCTGCTCCATTCAATATTAGTGATGCAGAGGGTTTTTCTCGGAGACATCCGGCGCCGACACGGTATGCATGAGAGTGGACCTGACCTGTTTGTATCGCCGAGCGGAAAGCAGATGCATTCCTTTATGAGAACAGCAAACGTGAAACACTTATTCTGTGTCATTTATTTCATCTAGTGCTCCCGCTGCGGCCTCCTGTACATCGGTGAGACCCGACGCAGATTGGGTGACCGCTTCGTCGAGCACCTTCGCAACAGCCAGGACCTCTCGGTGGCCACTCATTTCAATTCCGCATCTCATTCCCATGCTGACATGTCTATCCATGGCCTCCTCTACTGCCACGTTGAGGCCAGGCGAGGTTGGAGGAGCAACATCTCACATTCCGCCTTGGGAGTCTCCAACCTGATGGCCTCAACATCAATTTCTCTAACTTCCGTTAACCCCACAACTTTTTCCCCTTTTACCCCACTCCTTTGTCTTCCCTTATTCCTGTGGCTTCATTCCCACGTCACGCAATTATGACCTGTTCACCTCCTCTCCTCCCTTCCCTCATCCTTTAGTCCATGGTCCACTGCCCTCTCCTACTGGATTCCAGCCCTTTGGCTCTTCTACCTCTCAGCTAATTACATCTTCTCCCCCTCCCTTACCCACCAACCATCCCCCTCTCACCTGGACTCTATTATCACCTGAACTCCCCTAACCCATGCCTGCGTGTACTCTTTCCCCTCCCTGCACCTTCTTCTGCTGACTTCTGCCCTCTTCCTTTCCAGTCCTGATGAAAGGGCTCGGCCCGAAACGTCGACTGTTTGTTTCCCTCCATGGATGCAATAAACCGCTGAGTTCCTCCCGCACATTTTTGTGTATTGCTCCAGATTCCAGCATCTGCAGAATTTCTTGTGCCCCCTTTCCCCTGTGATTTTATTCTTCGCCTTCACACTGACCTTCATTGTCGTATCCATAAACTGATACAAATGAGCTCGCCATTAATTCCATGAACACCAGCTCACCTGTTTATTGCGAATGTCATAGACCTCTGAGCTCAGCAACTTCAGAACCGGATCATGCTTTTCGCACTTACATCAACTTTTCCTTCCTTGGGTCTCACTGCCAACTCTTTTCATGATCATCGTTTTTGCATCGATTCTGCCTTGAGAGTTCTGCTCCAACCTTTCCAATTTTTGGATCACTTGTCATTTTTTTGCCTCTATGTCTCAGTCCAAGCCGATTCAAATCCATTAGTAAGTATCGAAGGCTCTGCTCTTGTCCCCCAGTGCAGTGAATTGCGGCTAATAATCACAAAAACTTCGGCTGTCTTTCAGGTTTTTAGATTTTGTCTTGGAGGCCTGAAGCAATTTCTGAATCACAGGGCTTGCAGATGAAGACATCCAATGACAAGAGGCAGTAAAAGTGCTTTATATTTATTTCACCATTGTTTGAGACCCTTTGCAAATTTCAAATCCATTCTCAAAGACCCAGAGAAAATATCGAAGGGAAGGGCAAGATTGGGACCAGGGGTCGAGAGTTTAGGTCCCTGGATATAATGTAGAAATTGTTTTCTTTTTGTGTGTTTCTTCTTCTCTCCGATATGTTTTCGATTGAATTCAATGCAAAGATCCAAACAACGAATCCCACAGGCAAATTACAAAGTGTTTGCGAATGTGCTTCGTGGTTTGGAAGTCTGGATATTTGGTCCGATATTGGTTAAATACAGAACTAAAGTGGGAATGTTCACAATAAGGTGCCTCTTTATTATAGTCCATGATAATATTATTCTTTGATAGTCTGCGAGAGAGAATTGAAAGGAGAATAGTGGGAAAATACTCAGGATTAAAACGTTTACAGGTGTGTTGCGAAAGGGCTGGATAACTGGATCATGTGTAGAAGTGAAACAATTCAGGCATCTGCATACAAGGAGGATATGGTGCAGGCCGAGAGTCAACTGAGATCTGTGAGAACAGGGGCGACGGTTCTGGGTACACGATGAGAGACTGGAAATTGGAAGAAGCTTCCGGAAAGATCTCTTGTGTCGAGAACCTTGCAACTTGGCGCTGCCCAGCGGAGCAGCGGAATAATCAGGTTTGGGGACATGGTGGAAACGACTGAGGGTTTGAGCAGCTGATGGGCTGCAGTTGGTGTAGCGACAGGAAGAAGAGTGTAGACGGCAGTCGGAATGATTGAGAATGAGAAGCCCATAACTTTGGAACTAGACACAGAGTGAAACGGAAGCACAATGTGAGTAAACAGCCTGAATCAGCAGCAAATGTTTATTTGCCGGGAAGGTGGAGCTGGGTGAAAGGAGACACTGTTTTAGAGATTATCAACCAACCTCTCTATAGAACCATAGAACCATACAGCACAAAACAGGCCCTTCGGCCCACCATGCTGTGCCGTCCACAAACCACCCTCACATTACCTATCCCGCGTATCCCTCTATCTCACTTTCCTCCATATGCTTATCCAACAAACTCTTGAACCTGTCCAATGTATCTGCCTCCATCACCACCCCAGGCAGTGCATTCCATGCACCAACCACTCTCTGGGTGAAATACCTCCCCCTGACATCTCCCCTGAACCTCCCACCCATAACCTTAAAGCCATGCCCTCTTGTCTTGAGCATTGGTGCCCTGGTAAGGAGGCGCTGACTTTCTACTCTATCTATTCCTCTCAATATTTTATATACCTCTATCGTCTCCTATCATCCTCCTCCTTTACAGTGAATAAAGCCTTAGCACCTTAAGCCTCTCCTCATATTCCATACGCTGTAATCCAGGCAGCATCCTGGTAAATCTCCTCTGCACCCTCTCCAACGCCTCCACATCCTTCCTATAATGCGGCGACCATAACTGAACACAGTACTCTAAGTGTGCTCTAACTAGAGTTTTGTAAAGCTGCATCATCACTTCGCGGCACTTAAACTCAATCCCACGATTTAACAAAGCGAACATCCCATAGGCCTTCTTAACTGCTCTATCCACCTGTGAGGCAACTTTCAGTGAACTGTGAAAATGAACCCCCAGATCCCTCTGCTCCTCTACACTGCCAAGTACCTTGCCATTTACCCTGTACTCTGCCCTGGAGTTTGTCCTTCCAAAGTGTACCACCCCACACTTCTCCGGATTGAACGCCATCTGCCACTTGTCAGCCCAGATCTGCATCCTATCATTATCCCTCTGTAAGCTCCGACAGCCCTCCACACTATTCACAACATCGTCGATCTTAGTGTCGTCCGCAAACTTACTAACCCAGACTTCCACCTCCTCATCTGTCATGTATAAATATCACAAAAAGTAGAGGTCCCAGAACCGATCCCTGCGGGACACCACCAGTCACTGCCTTCCAATTCGAGGGCACTCCCTCCACTACAACCCTCTGCTTTCTACAGGCAAGTCAATTCCTAATCCACACAGCCAAGCTTCCCTGGATCCCTTGGCCTCTGACCTTCTGAAGAAGCCTTACATGAGGAACCTTATCAAACGCCTTACGAAACTCCATGTAAACCACATCCACCGCACTGCCCTCATCAATCTTCCTAGTCACCTCCTCAAAGAACTCTATCACGTTTGTGAGGCAAGATCTTCCCTCATAGGCAAGTCTATGATTCTGCAGGTGTTCATAGATCCTATCTCTTAGAATCCTTTCTAACGGCTTAGCCACCACAGACGTGAGACTCACCCTGGACTAACCCTACTACCTTTTTTGAATAAGGGGAAAACATTCGCAACCCTCCAATCCTCCGGCACCATCCCTGTGGACAACAAGGACCCAAAGATCCTTACCAGCGGTTCAACAATCTCCTCCCTCGCCTTTCGAAGCATCCTGGGTTAAATCCCGTCAGGCCCCGGAGATGTATCTGTCTTGATATTATTTAACAACTTCAACACATCCTCTCTCTTGATATCTACAACCTCGATAACATTACCCCTACCAGCACTCCCTTCCGCGTCATCAAGACCCTTCTCCTTGGTGAATACCGAAGAGAAATATTCATTGAGAACTTCTCCCACTTCCGCCGCCTCCAAGCACATTCTCCCACTTTTGTCTTTAATCGGACCTACCTTTACCCTAGCCATCCTCCTACCCTCCACGTAGGTGAAAAATGCCTTGGGATTTTCCTTAACCCTACTAGCCAACGCCTTTCCATGTCCCCTTCTAGCTCTCCTCAGCCCTTTCTTAAGTTCCTTCCTCGCTACTCTATATTCCTCACGGGCCCTGTCTGAACCTTGCTGCTTATACCTTATGTAAGCTACCTTCTTCTCCCTAACAAGTCCTTCCACCTCTCTCGTCACCCACGGTTCCTTCACCCTGCCATTCCTTCTCTGTCTCACCGGGACATATTTATCCCTAACATCCTGCATTATATACCTGAACATCGACCACATCTCCTTGGTACATTTTCCATCAAAAAGGACATCCCAATTTACACTCCCAAGTTCTCTCCTTATAGCCTCATAGTTCGCCCTTCCCCAATTAAATATCTTCTTGTCCTCTCTGCACCTGTCCCTCTCCATGACAGTTTTAAAGGATATGGAGCAATGGTCACTGTCCCCCAAATGCTCACCCACCAATAGATGCTTCACCTGTCCCGGTTCATTTCCTAAAACTAGATCTAGCATGGCATGTCGGCCTGTCGACATACTGCGTCATGAATCCCTCCTGGAAACATTTAACAAATTCCGTCCCATCTAAACCTTTGGAACTAAGCAGGTTCCAGTCTATAATTGGGAAGTTGAAGTCTCCCATTATTTTTGCTTCTCTCCAAACACTGCCTGCCAATCTGCTCCTCTATATCTCTACTGCTACCGGGGGGCCTATAGAATACTCCTAGTAGAGTAACTGCTCCTTTCTTGTTCCTTACTTCCACCCATACGGACTCTAGAGATGATCTTTCTACAACATCCATCCTTTCCGCAGCCATAACAGTGTCCCTGACCAGTATCGCCACCCTCCTCCTCTTCTCCCCCCCCTTCCCTATCCCTCTTAAAACACCGAAAACCAGGAATATTCAATATCCACTCCTCTCCTGACGTCAGCCACGTCTCAGTAATAGCCACAATATCATAGTCCCCCATACTTATCCAAGCCCTCAGTTCATCTCCCTTTTTTGCCTGACTCCTCTTTCATTTAAGTAAACACACTTCAGTCCATCTACCTTACTACTTTTACAGCCTGTATTCTGCTTCTCCTTCCCCAAAGCCTCTCTACCTGTTTGATCTAACTTTTCCCCATCCCCTTCTTCCTCTGACCTACTCCTCTGGTTCCCTTCCCCCTTAAAAACTAGTTTAAACCCTCCCGAACCACCCTAGCAAACCTAGCCGCAAGGATATTGGCCCCCTTCTGGTTCGGGTGTAACCCGTCCTCTCTGTACAGGTTCCACCTTCCCGAGAACAGATCCGAATGATCCAGAAATCTAAAACCCTCCCCCCTGCACCCACTTCTCAACCACGCATTTATCTGCCACCTCCTCCTGTTCCTGCCTTCACTATCGCGTGGCACCGGCAGCAATCCTGAGTTCGCTACCCTTGAGGTCCTGTTCCTCAGTCTTCTGCCTAGCTCCCTGAACTCGCTCTTCAGAACCTCATTCCCCTTCCTACCTATGTCGTTGGTGACAATATGGACCACAACTTCTGGCTGCTCTCCCTCCTGCTCAAGAATCCTGTGGACCCGATCAGTGACATCCTTGACCCTGGCACCTGGGAGGCAACATACCATCGGGGATTCATGCTCACTGCCACAGAACCTCCTATCTGTTTCCCTGAATATTGAGTCCCCTATCACTACCACTGTTGCAATGAGAGTTATGAAGTCTAAAGTACACCGATGGGCGTTTTGGCGGCCGCATGTACAGAATCTGCAGAGGCACCGACAGCAACCGTAATGGGAGAGTGAATTCCGGTGAAGCAGTTCGCCGAGATTTGATGAATCGATACCTGGGGTGGGAGACGTGCCAGGAACACTAGAGTCACGTTAGATGGTGGGAGGTGGGTATGAACGAGAAAGAAACGCAGTTAAATGTCGTTTTCATATCGAAGCCCGAGACAGAGAGACTTACCAGAGACAGCAATATCAGCGAGGGCGGGGAAGTAAATCACTTGAATCTTCACAAGTGCATGAGTGATTCGAAGATCTAACGTCGACCATCAACAGTCTGCAGCAATATAATGAAATGCCTGAAATACATTCTTCCCAATTCCCGTAACATTCCATTCTGCTCTCCCAAAATTCCGATCGATTGCTCAGATAGCGCAGTCTTCTGCTCCCAGAGTCCGCCCTCTCTTTTCTGTGGAGCCGCTGATCTCTGTCAGTGCGACCCTCACTTAAACTACGAGAACTCATTGAAAATGAAGCTTATTCACAGAAGAGAGAAACTCTCCGGTAACAAATTATGTTCCATGAAATGGGAAGTGCATTTAACCCTTTCTTTGCAGAGCGTTGGAGCTACAGAGCCGGATTTTAAATCACACGGGAGGTCAGACTGATGAATGAAGTAATATTGCAGTCAGTGTTGTAACAGTGTCACGCAGGGGAGCTCAGCGATGGACGTGGACAGGTATTTGCACACAGTGTGTATGAACTGATGACGGAGAATGAGTGCTCACAGTCCCGAGGGCAGAGATTCACCAAGGCGGCTGTTTACAGTGTTAAGCGTCGTAAAAACGTGAGCTGTTGTGGAGCAGAATATGTCTGTATCTTCCAGAGGATACATTTATCATGTTTGTGAGGTCACTGACGAAAGAGGACGGAGATGTCAGCACCGGATTCACCGCGATAGGTATTTACAGCCCAAGGGAAGTCAGTGCCGTGTCTCAATGGGCAGAGGCAGTACTTCAAAGACGGAACTGTGCAGATACCGACTTGTGAGTGGAGTCCATGAAGTAGCTGAAAACCTCCTGGAGGAAATCAGTGGGTCAGGGTTGAAGGAAATGAGCTGTCAGCGTTTCGGGTCGAGACGCTTCATTGTAAATGGCAAGTGGGTGACAGAATCAGTGGTGAGCGTCAGATGTGTAGGTGGGCCGGGAATTATGGGATGATTGAGGTCAATATTCCGGCAACTGTCTGTAAGGAGTTTGTACGTTCTCCCTGTGTCTCCGTGGGGTTCCTCCCACATTCCAAAGACGTACGGGTTAGGAAGTTGTGGGCGTGCTATGTTGGCGCCGGAAGCGTGGCGACACTTGCGGGCTGTTCTTAGAGCACTCTGCGCAAAGGTGCATTTCTCTGTGTGTTTTGATGTACATGTGACTAATAAAGAAATCTTAATCTTATCTTAAGTGAAGGACATCAACAATCAGAGATCGACCAAGATAACTATCTGCAGTTTGGACTCTGATGATATCATGTTATCAGGAAAAGAATCAGAAAATGTTTGAAACACTCAACGGGCCAGGCAGCGGCTGTGGAAAGATGAACAGTTCCCTTGTGAATGCAGTACAAAGGAAGTCTGAGATTTACCCAGACGATGATTAGAAGTATTGGTATTGGTATTGGTTTATTATCGTCACTTGTACCGAGGTACAGTGAAAAGCTTGTCTTACAAACCGATCGTACAGGTCAATTCATTACACAGTGCAGTTACATTGAGTTAGTACAGAGTGCATTGATGTAGTACAGCTAAAAATAAGTAACAGTACAGAGTAACGTGTCACAGGTACAGAGGAAGTACAGTGCAATAAGGTGCAAGGTCACAACAAGGTAGATAGTGAGGCCATAGTCCATCTCATTGTATAAGGTAACCGTTCAATAGTCTTATCGCAGTGGGGTAGAAGCTGTCCTTATTCTGGCGGTACGTGCCCTCAGGATCCTGTATCTGCTACCCGATGGAAGAGGGGAGAAGAGAGAATGTTCTGGGTAGGTGGGGTCTTTGATTATGCTGGCTGCTTCACCAAGACAACGAGAGGTAAAGACAGAGTCGAAGGAGGGGAGGCTGATGTCCGTGATGCGTTGGGCTGTGTCCACAACTCTCTGCAGTCTCCTGGGCAGAGAAGTTGCCGTACCAAGCCGTGATACATCCGAATAGGATGCTCTTTATGGTGCATCGGTAAAAGTTGGTGAGAGTCAAAGGGGACAAACCAAATTTATTTTAGCATCCTGAGGAAGTAGAGGTACTGGTGAGCTTTCTTGGCCGTGGCATCTACGTGATTTGACCAGGACAGATTATTGGTGATGTTCACTCCCAGGAACTTGAAGCTCTCAACCCTGTCGACTTCAGCACCATTGATGTAGAGAGGTGCATGTACACCGCCCCCTTTCCTGAAGTCAATGACCAGTGAGATCACTGAAGGACCAGGAGGAGGGTATACAACACCGTAGAGGCCAGAATAGGTACTCAGCGACAGTACAGTTTTGTGTCAGACTGAAGCAGTCTTTCTGTTGGATAGATAGATCCAGTTCAGAAATCTTTTCGGACATATACTTGTAGATTGTTGTGTAGTAACGGGATAAGGAATTAGCACATGGACAGGAGTAAGTGTGCAAAGGAAATAGAGGTAGACAACTCCACATTGAGAAGAATACACAGGTGATTCGGCAGCGGTAGGCGTGAATCTCGGATGCTATGTCTTGATAGAAGAGTCCCGAAAGGCAATTGCCAAGGATTCCAAGGCTATATCAAATAATAAAGGACAAAAGGCAGCCCTCTCTAGTGCCTCGAAAAAGCCTGAAAAAGGCGATCTATGATTATTAGTAAGTATTGAAGCCAAAGATGTATGATATATCAATGTAATGGCGGATATAAAATTTGGGCTAAAATTAAATTTCTCAAGCGTGTTAAATAAATATTACCATTTGATAGCCTTCTCCGCATCAAGCGAGATAACACACACTGGAATTGTAGATGAAAGGGTATATACAATATTCATTAACCTCCTAATATTAAAATGCAAATATTGATATTTAATAAATCCTGTCTGGTCATCAGAAGTAATTTCTGGAAGTACCTTTTCCAGTCTAGAAGCCAATATTTTGGGAAAAAAATGGAGTCCACATTCAATAAAGAGAAAAGTCTGTAAGATGCACATTCAGTAGTATCTTTATACTTTATAAGAATTAAAGAGATAGATGCCTCATAAAAGGATTGTGGTAATTTATCTGCTGATAGGGCATCTTTAAAAATTTTACCTAACCAGGGAGACAGAAGATCAGAAAAAGATTTTAAAAATTCAACTGTATACCCATCGGGATCGGGTGTTTTACCGGAGTTCATTGAAGAGATTTCTTTCTTTATTTCTTCCTCCGAAATGGGTGCATCTAATATTAAACGTTCATTAAGTGATAATTTCGGAAAGTTAAATTTCCTTAAAAATTCATGCATTAATGGAATGCATGTTCAATCAGGAAATTCTGATTGATATGAAGAAGTATAAAATTCTTGAAAAGATTTATTAATTTGATCATGGTCCACGGTGCAATTACCATCTCGTTTACGAACTTTAATAATCTGACGTTTAGTCGAAGCAGCTTTTAGTTGGTTGGCCAATAATTTACCAGATTTATCACCAAAACTCCTAGTTTTGAGTAGTTGATTTTCAATTAGAGACGTTAATAATAAACTGTGTTGCAATTGAAGTTCAGTTCTCTATTTATAAAGCTCCAAAATGGGAGCAAAAGGGTATTTTTTTATCGATTTCTTTAATCTTATCAGCCAATATACGTAGTTCGTTATTAGTTAGTTTTTTCAATCCAGAAGAATATGAAATAACTTGACCACGGCTTTAAAGGTATCCCATAATATCCCACTGGAAACTTCTTCCGTAGAATTAGTTGAGAAGAAAAGGGAAATCTGTTCTTTAATAAAATTAATCTATATCCTGGAGTAGTGAAGAATTGAGTCGCCATTGTCTAGCACCAGAGGGTACGTCTACTAATTTGATTGATAGTTTCAATGGTGCATGATCAGAGACAGCAATTCCATCATACTTACAGTCAATAACAGATGGAGCTAATCCCGCGTCGATAAAAAGTAATCAATTCTAGAGTAGTTGTGATAGACACGAGAAAAGAATGAAAACTCTTTACCATGTGGGTGTAGAAATCTCCAAACTTCTAAAATTCCTGAATCCACTAAAAAGGAATTAATAAAGACAGCGGATTTGTTTGGAAGTACTTTATTCGACACCCACCTATCCATCGAAAGGTTTAAACAACAATTGCAATCTCCACCCATAATCTACGTATATTGGTTTAAATTAGGAAAAGATGCAAATAAATGTTTAAAGAACTCGGGATGTTCAACATCAGGTGCATTGTTATGAAGTAAGCCAGTAATTAATAAAAATCTATCATTCGGGTCTGAGATTGTTTCATGATGAACAAATGAAATCGAGGAGTCAATAAAAATAGAGATTCCTTTCACCTTTGCTTGTGAGTTAGAATGAAACTGTTGACCCCTCCAAAATTTAAAAAAGCGCTGATTATCCTCTCTCCTAATATGTCTCCTGAGCATAAATGATCAGAGCGTTCAATCTATGAAAAACTTTAAAGATCTTCTTCCGCTTAATTGGATTATTTAAACCATCCATGTTCCATGAAACAAAATTAATGATATCCATTTTAATAGACTAAAACATATGGTGTGTAAAGGGTTAACCTTGCTGCACAGGGGATTCATTAACAGGAAGAGGGAAAAGAGTTCAAAGAGGAGCCGGATATGACGACAATTCAGACATATTTGTAGTTTTAAATCAGTCCAGGAGAAAAAACTAAACTAAAAACAGTCCCACCCCCACCCACAAAAGCCCTAGAACTGGCCAATAGGCAGCCAGAATTCTGCTCACTAAATCCCTTAATCCCGCCTCTTTTGGTGGCAAATCTCCAAGTTAAAAAAGGAATGCAAAACGCCACCGGTAGCCAAAACATGAAGGTACAAGTACCAAAAACATTTCGAAAAGTACAACCACTGAGAGAAAATGACTTGCTGAGAAATTCTACGCAGTTGAAACCACTGACAGTCGACATTTAAAAAATACAATCTTACTATTATTCAAAAAAAGCAATCAATCACCCAATCCGATTCTTAATTATTACAAACATAAACCATTAAAAATATTAAGTAGAATAATAAAAGGGGAGAAAAGAACTGTAAAATAGAAACATGATAAGTATCCATGTTCCAGAACCAAACACGAAGGGGCAGAAAATATCTCCGGCCTTAAAACGTTCAAATCTGTGCGTTAGTTATTACCTTGTGGATCAAATAGGTGTAAAAATCACCGAATAGCACATTTATTAACCATCTGGAATCAAAAGTTAATCTTTGAGAAATTCTTCAGCTTCATTCACGGAATTAATCCACTTACGTGATTTTTCAGGGAGTACAATCCTCAGGCGAGCTGGAAACAGCAATGCAGGTTGCTGGTTGCAGGTTGCTGTCGATAAAGCCGCGACATAATCGGTTTATCTCTTTCATAACTTCTGGGCTGTAAACTTCAACCAGACGAAACTTCCAGTCTTTATATTGGATCATTCCTCGACGACGAGCAATTCGAATCAAATGCTCTTTAGTACTTACATAGTGAAATCTCAGCATTACTGGACGTCGTTTTTGCTCTGCTGAGGTTTTGGTCTTAACGCTCGGTGAGCACGATCAAGCATGCGACGTACAGAGAAAACTTCAGAGCCAAATAAATCCATCAGAAGTTTGGAAAATAATTCAATAGGATTACTAGTTTCAGCATCTTCAGGAAGGCCAATAATCCTCAAATTGTACCTCCGACTGCGGCTTTCTCAATCAATAATCTTCCGTCTTTGCTGTTCCAGTATTTGGGTGGTCGCAGTTAAATCCTTTTCCAATGAGCTCAGTTTATGATTTCTCTCTTTGCCAGCTTCATCCGGTTCAGCAATTAATTTCTGTTGTTTAACATTTGCCTGTTTAAGTGTTGGTAGTCTGTCTTCGATCTCCTTTAACAGCGTTTCCAAAGTGGAAAATTTCTGATTTTTTTTTAATCCAGCAGTTTAGAAATAGCTTTCAAAGTAAATTGAGGATTTCCATTCGCCTTGCTTTCAGCTGCACCTTTAGCTCTGGTGTTCATTTCCCGCAGTTAGAAATCAAAATCCAATCTTAAAAAAGTATTATAAAAGTCTTATTAAAACTTCAGCATAAATTCAGCATAATTCAGAACAAAGAATTAAAAACTGAGTGGAACAGAGCCAAGATGCGACCTACTCCATCTAGCGCCACTTAGAGAGAGAGAGAGTGTGTGTGTGTGTGTGTGTCTGTGTGTCTGTCTGTCTGTCTATCTATCTATCTATCTGTCTATCTGTCTATCAGCAGATCTATCTGTCTGTTTGTATATCTGTCGATCTATGTCTGTCTGTCTGTCTGTCTGTCTGTCTCTCTATCTCTCTCTCTATCTATCTATCTATCTATCTATCTATCTATCTATCTATCTATCTATCTATCTATCTATCTATCTATCTATCTATCTATCTATCTATCTATCTATCTATCTATCTATATCTATCTATCTGTCTGTCTGTCTATTTGTCTGTGTCTGTCCGTCTGGCTGGCTATCTATCTGCATATCTATCTGTCTGCCTATCTATGTCTGTCTGTCTGTCGGTCTGTCTATCTCCGTATCACAGGTACGGGCGAACTGTTTAAAAAGCTCCTGTGTTTTTTCTCTTGCAGAATTAAGAAGGGCCAATAAAAAGGAGGTCGTGTAAAGCGGAGCAGCCGTTGTGGAGCAGCCGTTGTCGGAGTGGTCCGAGTCAGAGTGGTAAGGCTTTGGCTCAATAGGCTTCGGCGAGAACAGGCAAGAGGCGAGGTAAGTGGGTAAATTGACTTATCTTTCCTTGTTACATTCTTTGTAGAATTAGTCAGCATGTCTGCAAGGTTAGTGCTTTGTTCCGGGTGTCACATGTAGGAATCCTTGGAGAATTCCAGCCTCCCCGATGGACACATCTGCGCCAGTTGCGCCGAGATGCAGCTCCTTAGAGACCGTGTTAGGGAACTGGAACTGCAGCTTGATGACCTACGGCTTGTGAGGGAAGGTGAGGAGGTGATAGACACGAGCTACAGGGAGGTGGTCATCCAGAGGCTACAGGAGTCAGATAACTGGGTGACTGTCAGGAGAGGGAAGGGAAATGCCCAGATAGTGGAGAGCACCCCTGTGGCCGTCCCCCTCAGCAATCAGTATATCGTTTTGGATGCTGTTGAGGGGGATGACCTGACAGAGGACGGCCACAGTAAACGGGTCTCTGGCACTGAGCCTGGCTCTGTTGTGCAGAAGGGAAGGAGGGAGAAGAGGAATGCGGTAGTCAGAGGGATAGTGAGGGGAGCGGACAGGAGATTCTGTGAGCCTGATGGAGACACCCGCATGGTGTGTTTCCTCCAAGGTGCCAGTGTACGTGATGTCTTAGATCGGGTCCTGAGTATCCTGAAGGGAGAGGTCGAGCAGCCAGAAGTCTTGGTAAATGTTGGTACCAATGACATAGGTAGAAATAGGGAGGAGGTCCTGCAGAGAGACAAGGAATTAAGAAGGAAGCTGAGTAGCAGGATCTCCAGGGAAGTAATCTCAGTGTTGCTGCCTGTGCCATGTGCTAGAGAGGGCAAGAATAGCAGGATCAGGAATAGCAGAATGCGTAGCTGAGAGACTGGTGCAGGGGTCAGGGCTTCAGATTCTTGGATTATTGGGATCTCTTCTGGGGAAAGTATGACCTGTACAAAAAGGACGGGTTGCACTTGAACCCGAGGGGGACCAATATCCTAGCGGGCAAGTTTAATCGAGCTGTTAGAGAGGGTTTAAACTAATTTGGTGGTGGGGTGGTGGGGGGGGGGGGGGGACCGGAGTGATAGGGCTGAGGAAGGGGAAAACAGTAATAACTCAAAGATAGCGCGCAGTAAAGATGACAGGAAGGACAGGCAGATGATGGGGCAAATCTGCAGCCAGTGGGATGAGTTGCAGTGTAATCAAAGCAAAAAGTACCAAATACTGGACCAAATAGTATTATACAAGTGCACGCAACATAAGAAATAAGGTGACTGATCTTGAAGTACAGCTACAGATTTTCAGGTATGATGTTGTGACCATCACTGAGACGTAGCTGAAGGATGGATGTCTTTGGGAGCTGAACGTCCAAGGATAAACGGTGTATCGGAAGGATAGGCAGGTAGGCAGAGGGGGTGGCGTGCCTCTGCTGGTAAGAAATAATATTAAATCATTAGAAAGAGGCGACATGGGAAAGGAAGGTGTAGAATCTTTGTGGGCTGAGTCAAGAAATCGCAAGGGTAAAATGACCCTGATGACAGTTATATACAGGCCTCCAAACAGCTGCCGTGATGTGGACATAAATTACAACATGAAATAGAAAAGCCCTGTCAGAAGGGCAATGTTACGATAATCGTGGGGGATTTTAACATGCGAGTGGTTTGGAATATAAGGTTGGTACTGGATCTCAAGAGAGAGAATTTGCAGAATGTCTACGAGATGGCTTTTTAGAACAGCTTGTTGTTGAGCCCACTAGGGGATCGGCCGTACTGGATTTGGTATTGCGATTAGAGAGCTTAAGGTGAAGGAACCCTCAGGAGGCAGTGATCACAACATGATTGAGTTCTGTTTGAAATTTGAGAAGGAGAAGCCGAAATCCGATGTGTCGGTATTTCAGTGGAGCAAAGGAAATTCCAGTGGCATGAGAGAAGAACTGGCCAAAGTTGACTGAAAAGGGAGACCAGCGGGAAGGACAGCAGAGCAGAAGTGGTTGGAGTTTCTGCGAGAAGTGCGGAAAGTGCAAGACAGATATATTCCAAAAAAGAAGAAATTTTCGAATGGAAAAGGGACACAACCGTGGCTGACAAGAGAAGTCAAAGCCAAAGTAAAAGCAAAGGAGAGGGCATACAAGGAAGGAAAGATTAGTGGGAAGATAGACGATTGGGAAGCTTTTTAAAAAACTTACAAAAGACAACTTATGAAGGTTCATTGGGAAGGAAAAGAAGAACTATGAAAGCAAGTTAGCAAATAATATCAAAGAGGATACTAAAAGATTTTTTCAAAAGTATATATAGAGTAGAAGACAGGCGAGTGTAGATATAGGACCGATAGAAAACGACGCTGGAGGAATTGTAATGGGAGACAAGGGGATGGCAGAGGAACTGAATGAGTATTGTGCATCAGTCTTCGCTGAGGAAGACATCAGCAGGATACCGGACACTCAAGGGTGTCAGGGAAGAGAAGTGTGTGCAGTCACAAATTACAACAGAGAAGGTACTCAAGAAGCTGAATGGTCTAAGGGTAGATAAATCTCCTGGACTAGATGGAATGAACCCTCATGTTCTGAAGGAAGTAACTGTTGAGATTGCGGAGGCTTTAGTAATGATCTTTCAAGAATCAATAGATTCTGGCATAGTTCTGGAGGACTGGAAACTTGCAAGTGTCACTCCGCTATTTAAGAAGGGTGCGAGGTTGCAAAAAGGAGACGAGAGACCTGTTAGCCTGACATCGGTGGTTGGGAAGCTGTTGGAGTCGATT
This sequence comes from Pristis pectinata, assembly GCF_009764475.1. Classification (NCBI taxonomy): domain Eukaryota; kingdom Metazoa; phylum Chordata; class Chondrichthyes; order Rhinopristiformes; family Pristidae; genus Pristis; species Pristis pectinata. Next base: position 1,480,199 of record NC_067449.1, on the reverse strand, counting down.
GTCAAGGATGAAGTTATGGAGAACCTGGAGGCCCATGACAAGATAGGCCGAACTCAGCATAGTTCCCTTAAAGGAAAATCCTGCCTGACAAACCTATTGCAATTTTTTGAGGAAATTACAAGCAGGCTAGACAAAGGCGATTCAGTGGATGTTGTGTATTTGTATGTTCAGAAGGCCTTTGACAAGGTGCCGCACATGAGGCTGCTAAACAAGATAAGAGCCCTTGGAATTACAGGAGTATTACGATCGTGGATAGAGCATTGGCTAATTGACAGGACACAGAGAGTGGGAACAAAGGGATCCCATTCTGGTTGGCTGCCGGTTAGCAGTGGTCCGTGTTGGGGCCGCTTCGTTTTACGTTGTATATCAACGATTTCGATTATGGAAAAATTACCTTGTGGCAAAGTTTGCTTACGATACAAAGATAGGCGGAGGGGCGGGTAGTGTTGAGGAAACGGAGAGTCTGCAGAGAGACTTGGATAGACTAGAAGAATGGACAAAGAAGTGACACATTAAATACAATGTTGGAAAGTGTCTGGTCATGCACTTGGGTATAAGCAATAAACGGGCAGACTATTATTTAAATGGAGAGAAAATTCAAAATTCAGAGATGCAAAGGGACTTGGGAGTCCTCATGCAGGATACCCTAAAAGTTAACCTCCAGGTTGAGTCGGTGGTGAAGAAGGCGAACGCAATGTTGGCATTCATTTCTAGAGGAATAGAATACAAGAGCAGGGGTGTAATGTTGAGCCTCTATAAGGCATTGGTAAGACCTCACTTGGAGAACTGCGTGCAGTTTTGTGCTCCTTATTTAAGAAAGGATGCGCTGACTTTGGAGAGGGTTCAGAGAAGATTCACTAGAATGATTCCAGGAATGAGAGGGTTAACATGAAGAACGTTTGACGGCTCTTGGGCTGTACTCCTTGGAGTTCAGAAGAATGAGGGGGGACCTCCTCGAAACATTTCGTATGTTAAAAGGCCTGGACAGAGTAGATGTGGCGAATTTGTACCCATGGTAGGGAAGTCCAATACAAGAGGGCATGACATCAGGATTGAAGGCGCCCATTCAGAACAGAGATGCGGAGAAATTTCTTCAGCCAGAAAGTGGTAAATCTGTGGAATTCGTTGCCACGGGCGGCTGTGGAGGCAAAGTCATTGGGTGTATTTAAGGCAGAGATTGACCGGTATCTGAGTCTCCAGGGCATCAAAGTTTATGCTGAGAAGGTGGGGGACCGGAGCTAAATGGGAGAATGGATCAGCTCAAGATAGAATGGCGGAGCAGACTCGATGGGCCGACTGGCTGAATTCTGCTCCGAAGTCTCATGGTCTTATGGGTACCAGTGGGGGAGGTAAGGGGATCTCAGCTTATTGTGTGTGGATTCCCACTGGTGAAGGGAAGGGGATCTAGGCTCATTATGTGTGAGGTCCGTTGGGGCAGGAAAGGGGATCTCAGCCAACTGTGTGTGGGGTTCCCACTGGTGGAGGGAAGGGGATCTAAGCTCACTGTGAGTGGAGTGCAGTGGGAGAGGGAGGGAGATCTCAGCTCACAGCGTGTGTGGGTCCCAGTGGCGGAGGGAACGGGATCTCAGCTGCCTGTGTGAGGTCCCGGTGGGGCAAGGAAGGGGATCTCAGCCAACTGTGTGTGGGGTTTCCACTGGTGGAGGAAAGGGGATCTCAACTCACCCAGTGTGTGGGTCCCAGTGGGGGAGGTAAGAGGATCTCAGCTCACAGTATGTGGGGGTTCCACTGGTGGAGGGAAGGGGACCTCAGCTCACTGTGTGTGGCGTGCAGTGGGAGAGGGAGGGAGATCTCAGCTCACAGTGTAAGTGGGTCCCACTGGTGGATGGAGGGGATCTCAGCTCACAGTTGGTGGGGGTTCCACTGGTGGAGGGAAGGGGATTTCAGCTGATTGTGTGTGGGTTCCCGGTGGGGCAGGGAAGGGGATTTCAGGTCACTGTGTGTGGGTTCCCGGTGGGTCAGGGAAGGGGATCTCAGCTCACTGTGTGTGGGATGCAGTGGGAAAGGGAAGGGGATCTCAGCTCACAGTATGTGTGGGTCCCAGTGGGGGAGGGAAGGTGATCTCAGCTCACTGTGTGGGGTCCCAGTGGGGGGGAAGATGATACCAGTTAACTGTGTGTGGGGGTCCTGGTGGGTCAGGAAAGGGATCACAGCTCACTGTATGTGAGGGTGCCGGTGGGATAGAGAAGGGGGTCTCAGCTCATTGTATTTTGGGGGGGGGGGAGATCCCAGTAGGAGAAGGAACGGGATCTCAGCTCACTGTGGTTGGGGGCCCAGTGGGGCAGCGAAGGGGATCGCAGCCTCTGTGTGTGGGGTCCCGGTGGGGCAGGGAAGGGGATCTCAGCTCACTGTGTGTGGGGGTCCTGGTGGGGCAGGGAAAGGGATCTCAGCTCACTGTGTGTAGGAGTCGCTGTGGGGCAGGGAAGGGGATCTCAGCTCACTGTGTGTGGGGGTCGCCGTGGGGCAGGGAAGGGGATCTCAGCTCACTGTGTGTGGGGGTCGCCGTGGGGCAGGGAAGGGGATCTCAGCTCACTGTGTGTGGGGGTCGCCGTGGGGCAGGGAAGGGGATCTCAGCTCACTGTGTGTGGGGGTCGCCGTGGGGCAGGGAAGGGGATCTCAAGCTCACTGTGTGTGAGGCAGAAATTGGGGCTGGAAGTGATGTAATGATGTTCTGGACTGAAGGGGGTAAAATAACGAGCCCGGTTGGATGGTCAATGTGTGTTTGCCAGGGTGGGGGTGTCAGTGACCAGAAAGCACAGGTTTCAGGTGGATGGGGGAAGAGGGGACAGAGAATGTTGGCCAGTGATGGGAGCTTGGAGCTCGCTGTCGGGGGGTGTGGGGTGGGGAGGGTGCAGACACTGTACGGGCGTTGGGACAAGTCCGTGAGCAGGGAGGATATGGAGGGACACAGATGGGGTGAGGTCAAGTCGTCATCATGGTGGGTGCAGAAACAGTGGGCCGAAGGGCCTCTTCCCGTGCTGTTCCCTTCTGTGTTTGTTTCATGAGATGGGGCACAGGTTGGTGGGTATTGGTTAAGGTGGGGTGGGGGGGACGGAGGGGAGGGGTCAGAGTGGCGTCGTGGGGGAACGGAGGGTGGAGAGGTCAGAGTTCAGACATGGTGGGGAGGGGTCAGAGAGACGTAGTGGGTCAGGGGAGGGTAAGCGGAGGGGTCAGAAGTGGTGGGGACGGGAGGAATCACAGAGACGTGGTGGGGAGAGGTCAGAGGTGGTGGGAGGGGAGGGGACTGTGAGGGGAGGGGGAGTGGAGGGGTTAGAGACGTGGTGGAGGAGGGGTTAGAGGTGGTGTGGGAGGGGAGGGGAGGGAGAGGGGAGTGGGAGGGGTCAGAGATATGGTGTGGAGTCAGATCTGGTGGGGCAGGATGAGGGGTCAGAGGTCAGACGTGGTGGGGAGAGGTCGGAGAGACTTGGTGGGGGAGGGGTCAGATGTGGTAGGGAGGGGTGGAGGAGGAAGGGAGAGGTCAGAGACGAGATGGGGAGAATGAGTAGAGAGGTCAGGTGGCGGGGGAGGGTGGTGTCATACGTGGCGGGGGAGGGGAGTGTGAGGAGGAGGGTCAGAGCTCAGGTGGTGGGGAGGGGTCAGACGTGGAGTGGAGGGGAAGGGTCAGAGAGGTTGTGGGGAGGGAGGGTGAGGGGAAGGTGAGGCTGAGGGGAGGGGTCAGCGAGACGTGGGGGAGGGGATGGTAGGGGAGGGGTCAGAGCTCAAGACGTGAGTGGGGGAGGACAGGGGTCAGACAGTGGAGGGGTCGGAGGTCAGACGTGGTGGGGAAGGGGGGCAGAGAGACGTGGTGGGGTGGTGATGGGGAGGGGAGGGGGGTGAAGGGACAGGGGAGGGGTCAGAGACGGGGACGTGATGGGAAGGGGTCAGAGAGACGTAGGGAGGGGGTGTGAGGAGAGGGGGTGAGGGGAGGGGAGTGGCCTGAGCTCAGGTGGAGGGCGAGGGGAGGCATCAGAGGGGGAGGGGTCAGAGCTCAGACATGGTGGGGGAGGGGTCTGAGAGGTGGTGGGGAAGGGAGGGGAAGGGTGAGGGGTCAGAGCTCAGACGCCGACAGACACATGAATGATGGAGCAATGGGCGACGTGGGAGGGAGGGGTGGGATAGATAAAATGTCGGCATAACATGGTGGGACCCTCAGCCACTAATCACAGAGCTCCAGCCACAACCACAGCCCTCCAACCACTGCCCTCTGTCTTCTCCGGCCAAGCCAATCTTGCATCCTGCCCATCAGGTCACCGCGTTCCCTCCTCACTCTCCACACCACCGCCGGTTTCCGAGTGACAGGAAAACGTCACCAATCGCACCTTCATATCCAACCCGTACCCATACAGACAGGACGATCCCGTGTGCCTTCACCTTCTCGATGAGCCAAGGACGGTGTGGGGACCTTGTCGAACGCCACATCGGAGTCCCTGAGGACGACGTGCGTTACTCGACCCTCGTAGGCCATCTCCAGCAGGGGAAGGTTTCTCGCTCCCCCCCCCCCACCCCCCACAATCCCGCGTCTCGATGCCTCTCAACCTTGCGCGTCGTGGTCGGGCCTCCGCCGTTCGTGGGAGGACAGAGCCGGTCTCTCCGCCCGCTCCATCCCGGGCAGCGTACCGGTGACCGGAACTGCACACCACCCTTGCTCACCACCTTATCTACCTGTGCTGCCACCTCCAGGGGTCTGTGTACACGGAGGGCCCCTCTGATTGCGAATATTCCTCCGGGGAGGACACGATCAAGACGCTGGGAGAACTCAGCGGGACAGGCAGCATCGGTGGAGAGAGATCGACTGCAAGACCCAAGACTATCGCCTGTCCATCTGTCGTATGAAAGCACATGGATGTCACATGACAGTAACAACGCTGACCCTTCTGGCCCGACGACAGAATTGTTTATAGGATTGGAAATTACACCACTGTCAATCAAGGTTCGGCTCCACCCCACCCATCAGGTGTGGGCAGACGGATTGGCCTTGGAGAGGTACCTTTGTTCCTGGGCCTGCCTGACCATTGGCCTTGGTAAACACCTTTGTCCTTGACCTCCAAGTCATTGGCCTGTCCAAATTCCCTGGCCGGGCTCCACCCAGCCTCCCAGAACTATAAAGAGTGCTGCACATTCCTGGCTCTTCACTTCCCCAGGAATAGTGAGACAATGCTGCAGAGACCACTGGTAAGAGTGTGCACCACCACGTGGTTTGGGAGCGTCTCAGTCAGAATCCAGGGAATGTTAGGGCCAATACTTGTTTGGGTCAAGATTTTCAGGCATTAAAGTGTTTATCCCTTGATAAGCTGTACCTAGTTTATTTTGTGTTCGTGTATGTAAATGTGTGTGTATATCTCATCCTCGTTGAAATTCCCCCTCACGTTTGTAGTCTCCTGATTGTGTGTGTGTGTGTGGGAGTGTGCATCCGTTCCCATTCATTCTGTCCCTTTGTGATTAAACTATTTTTAAAATCCAAAGATTGTGTCCAGAGTCCTACATCTTTAAGACCGAAAGAAGCTTCTCACACAACACCATCTTCCTTCCTCGATCCAGCCGCACCAGAGGGGAAAGAGGAATCACGATGGATTGGTATGTTCCCGCATTGCAACAGAGGGGATGCTGGCGGTCTGAGGTGGAGAGGTCCCCAAGGCCTGAACAAATGTCTCCCAGAACTTTGAGGACAACTGGAGGAAGAGATATCGGCATCATCCTATCCGGATGCATCACAGCTTGGTGTGACAACTGCTCTGCCTGGGACCGCAAGAAACTGCAGAGAGTTGTGGACACCGCCCAGTGCCTCACGGACACCAGTCTCCCCTCCGTGGACTCTGTCGAAACCTCTCGCTGTCTCGGTGAAGCAGTCAAAGACCCCACCCACCCGGGACATTCTCTCTTCTCTCCCATTGGGTAGAAGATACAGGAGCCTGAGGGCACGTACCACCAGGCTTAAGGACAGCTTCTACCCCACTGTGTTAAGGTTATTGAACGATTCCCTTGTACAATGAGATGGACTCTGACCTCACAATCTACCTTTGTTGTGACCTTGCACCTTGTCTACCTGTAATGCACTTGCCTGTAGCTGTGACACTTTGCTCTGTATTCTGCTGGTTTTTACCCTGTACTAGCTCAACGAACCCTGCTCTGCCTCGATGCAACTGCACTGTGTAATGAATTGACCTGTAAGATCGGTATGCAAGACAAGTTTTTCACTGTACCGCAGTACAAGTGACAAAGTAAACCAACACCAATACATACAGGGCAGGACCTGTACAGTGAACGGTCAGGCCGGGGAATGTTGTAGAACAGAGGCAACCACCTGGGGTACAGGTACACTGTTTCCTGGACGTAGTGACATGGGGGCAGTGAAGAAGGCTTCCGGTGTGCTGGCCTTCATTAGTCTGAGCACTGAGTACGGGAATTGGGACGTCATGTTGCAATGACACAGGTCGTCGGTGAGGCCGCACCCACAGAACTGTGCATGGTTCTGGTCGCCCAGCTACAGGAGGGACATCATTCGGCTGGAGAGGGTGCAGAGGAGGGGTCCTCGGTGGAGATCTCTCTACGCCAGAGTCCTTCCCCTTTACATCAGGGACCTGAGGTGGAGGGTACTGCACTGGGCAGTGCCGTGCAACCATTTCCTGAGCTGGTTTACCGACACCCCGGCCACCTGTCCCTTCTGTGGCCGCGAGGAGAAGGTGTACGTGTACACAGAGTGCAAGAGATTGCGGCCCCTCTTTGCGTATCTGATGGGATTGCTGCTCAAATTTTTGCTGCACTTCAACCCGATGCTGCCGATCTATGGTCACCCGGTGCAGTGTGGAGCGTGTCACGCTTCTGCTGGGCCTGGTCAAGCTGGCCCTCCATGGGTCCTGGCAGCCGAGGGTTCTGGCCGGTCTGCCTGCCTGCCCATCGTCTGGGCTTATATCCGTGCGCGGGTGTCCTTGGAGGGGGAGCGCATGGTCCCCATGGGGCACCCTGGCTGTGTTCTGTGCTCAGTGGGCCCCTCGGGGGATCGCGTGTGTCGTGGACGGCGAGAACGTGATTCTTCTCTGAAGTGTTGGGTGGTGAGTTTAGGGGGTGTTGTGTTGCGTGCGTCTTTAGTGGGTGTTTAGTCAGCATTATTTTGGTATTGCTGTTGGTTTATTATTGTCATTTGCACGGAGGTACAGTGAAACACTTGTCTTACAAACCGATCTTACAGGTCAATTCATTACATTGAGTTAGTACAGAGTGCATTGATATAGTACAGGTAAAAACAGTAACAGTACAAAGTAATGTGTCACAGCTACAGAGAAAGTGCAGTGCAATAAGGTGCAAGGTCACAACAAGGTAGATCATAAGGTCATGAGGTCATAGTCCATCTCATTGAATAAGGGAACTGTTCAATAGTCTTATCACAGTGGGGTAGAAGCTGTCCTTAAGCCTGGTGGAACGTGCCCTCAGGTACCTGTATCTTCGACCCAATGGAAGAGGGGAGTATGTCCCGGGTGGGTGGGGTCTTTGATTATGCTGGCTGCTTCACCAAGACAATGAGAGGTAAAGACAGAATCCAAGGAGGGGAGACTGGTGTCCGTGATACACTGGGTTGTGTCCACAACTCTCTGCAGCTTCTTGCGGTCTTGGGCAGAGCAGTTGCCGCACCAAGCCATGATGCATCCAGATAGGATTGGTAAAAGTTGGTGAGAGTCAAAGGGGATGAACCAAATTTCTTTAGCCTCCTGAGGAAGCAGAGGCACTGGTGAACTTTCTTGGCCGTGGCATCCATGTGGTTTGTCCAGGACAGGCTGTTGGTGATGTTCACTCCCAGGAACTTGAAGCTGTCAACCCTCTCGACCCCAGCACCATTGATGTAGACAGGTGCATGTTCACCGTCCCCTTTCCTGAAGTCAATGACCAGCTCTTTAGTTTTGTTGACATTGAGGGAAAGGTTGCTGTAGTTATGTAGATGCTCAGTTTGTTATCAATCTTTCTGTATTAGTTGCAGTGTACTAGTTGTCCTTTTGTAGTGCTTTTAGTTAATAAACGCTTATATTAAAAAAAAGTATGCAAAGGAGATTCACGAGGATGTTATCAGGCTTGAATGGTAAGGAGAGACTGGGGCTTTTTAACCCTGGAGCAGAGGAAGTTGGGGGCTGACTCTACTGAGGTGTATAAAACCACGAGGTGCATGGATGTCGGGTAATTTTCCTAGGGCGGGGGGTGGGGGGGGAAGAGTCTGAAACTGAAGGAACATTCACCGAAGGTGGGAAGAGGGAAGACGTAACTGGGACCTCAGGTTCTCAACCAGACAGTGGTGGGGATGCAGAACTCAAGGCAGCTCGGGTGACAACAGTCGAACAGGGGGCGTGGAGAGCTTCAGAGGGCATCTGGGACGGGGCATCTCGGATGCCATGGACTAGAGGGTCTGAGTTTTAGGGAGAGGTTGGCCAGGCTTCATTCCTTGGAGCGTAGGAGAACGAGGGGCGATCTTACAGAAATGTTTGAAATTATGAGGGGGGAGGAACGGGAACAGTCTTTTCCCCGGGGTAGGAGAGTCCACAACTAGGGTGTTATAGGTTTAAGGTGAGAGGGGAAAGATTTAAAAAGGACCTGAGGGGCAACTTTTTTCATGCAGAGGGTGGTGTGTGGAACGAGCTGCCAGAGGAAGTGGGTGAGGCAGGTACAACAGGATCATTTAAGAAGCACTTGGATAGGTACATGGAGGGGCAGGGCTTGGGGGGATATGTAGCCGAGCAGAGGGATCTGGGACTAGCTGGGTGGGCACCGTGGTCAGCATGGACAGGTTGGGCCAAAGGGCCTGTATTGCAACTGTGACTCGATAAAAATGCTGATGTGCTGAGTAGCGAATCTGCAAACACAATTCAACACAGGAATTCGAACATAGAACAGGACAGCACAGAACAGGCCCTTTGGCCCACAATGTTGTGCTGACATAGCTAATCCCTCCGACCTACAGAATGCCCCTATCCCACCATTCTCCCCTCATTCATGTGCCCATCCAAGCCTGTTAAAAGCCCCCAATGAGTTTGCCTCCACCACCCTATCAGGCAACGCATTCCAGGCATCCACCACTCTCTCAGTAAAACAAAATGTACCCCTCACGTCTGTTCTGAACCTACCCCCTCTCACCTTAAATGTGAAGAGGAAGGAAGATTGCCGAAGATATCCAGCAGGATATCGATCAGCCAGAAATATGGGCGGAGAGATGGCAGATGGAGATTAATCAGAACAAACATGAGGTGTGGCACTTTGGGAGGTCAAATGTAAGGGGAAGGTAGACAGTTAATGGCAGGACCCTTCATGGTGGATGTTGGGGACCAAGTCCACAGCTTCCCTGAAAGTGGCCGTACAGGCTGACAGGGCGTATGGCGCGCTTACCTTCATCGGTCAGGGCACCGGGTATGTCGGTAAGTCACGTTGCCGCTGTATAAAACCATGGTTGGGCTGTATTGCAGAGTATCGCGCACAGTTCTGGTCGCCCCATTGCAGAAAGGGTGTGGGGGCTTTGGAGAGGGTGCAGGAAAGGTTCGCCAGGATGCTCACAGAGACACCCAGAGATTCTGCAGACACTGGAAATAAGAAGGTCGGGGGAGGGACAGAAGCGCACGCAGGCAGGGGATAGGTGAGTCCAGGTGAGGGGGGGGGGGGAAAGGGAGGTGGGTGGGATGCTGCCTTGGATTAGAGGGTCTGAGCTCGCAGGAGAGGTTGGACGGACTTGGGTTGTCCTCCCTGGAGTGGCAGAGGCTGAGGGGAGACCCGATGGAGGTTATGAGAGGCACAGTCAGAACGCCAAATACCAGAGGGCATAGGTTGAAGGTGAGAGAAAGTTACACAGAGAGTGTGGAGGGGCTGCTTGGGGAGCAGATATGGTGGTGATGTTGAAGAGTTTAAATGTGCAGGCAATGGAGGGATATGGACCATGGGCAGGCGAGATGGGACCAGTTTCATTTGGTCGGCGCACACGTTGTGGGGCAAATGGCCTGTTCCTGCTCTCTGCCAGCTCCACCCCTTCGGGCAGTGCATTCTGTGACACCGTCCCTCCTCCAATCTCCTCGCAACCTCCCGTTCCTTATCCTGAACCAACGCAGGAGCAGGGCAGTGTGGGCCCATGGGGTGGAGGCTCCACAGACCGAGCCACATCGTGCTCAGGAGGACACCCATCCAGAGACGATGGCCACGTGGATCTGATGGAGAAGCCACCACCTTGGACTGCAGACTCCAGCTGTCGCGGGCGTCTGGAGCATCGCACTCTTCCCAAGATGGCTGACCGTAGACTCCAGCTGTCGTGGGCAGCCGCTGCATCGCGCCCTTCCCAAGATGGCTCACTGTACAGCAGCAGTCATAAGCCAGAACATTATACCCTGTCCAAGATGTCAGACCAGACCAACAGTCACGAGCAGCCAAAGCATGACACCCTTCCCAAGATGGCTGACCAAAGACTAGCGGTCATGAGGAGGCAACACATTACGCCCTTCCCAACATGGCTGACCGCAGCCAGCAGCAGCCAAAGCATAACGCCCTTCTCAAGATGGCTGACCAGACTCCAGCCGTCAAGATGGACCCGATACACAGCCATGACAACCAGCAGAAAGACAGCTCGCTCTGCTGACTGGCCCCCTGAACCCAGCGCACTCACGGACCAAAGATCTGCCCATCTGCCCCCTGGAGGGCAACCTTAAATCCAAGCCACCTCCCCTGCTGCCACACACCGGGGATACTCACAGCAAGACCAACAGACAGACTCACACCAAGGTGCTTCCAGCAAAGAACAATTTAATAGCTTGGGGCTGGAGGGGAGGGGGTTGGCATTCTCACAGCACACGAGGTAGGCAGGGCGGCCTGGTCCATTCGGGGAGAAGGTCCCGCCCAACACTTCACAGAGCCACCAGCTTCTCATTCAGCGAGATCTGTGCCTGGGTCAGGTTTGACAGATATGTCACCATCAGGAGATCCTGCCCAGAGAAATGGGGAAAGAGAGAGAGAAGAGTTCTTAACCTCACACATCACCCTGCAGCTCACATCCAGGTAACCAGATGTGGCCATAACTCTGCCCACCAAAACCCCTCGATAAGATCACAGCCCATAACTCACTCTGAGGATCTGCTCGACACACAAACAGCCCGAACTCTTGGCCAGAATCCAGCCCCAGGTGTCGGTTACTGTGCACATAAACCCTGACACTCTCACATTGATCCCAAGCCTGTGACTCACCCCTGGGGATCTGTTGTTCAATGTATAAAACCCCTGAACTCTTCCATTCCAGACGGTAACTCACAGCCCCGGAGCTGCTACTGAACAACCAAACCCCTGAGGTTCCCCGATAACGTTGTACCCTGCAACTCATCTGTTACCCCAAACATCCCAAACCCTTCAAGTTCCAGCCTGCAACATGCCCTGGGAGTCAGTTATTCCAGACATAATCCACTCCGACCCCTTGATGATATTCCAGTCTGCATCTCATGCCTAGGGATCTGTTGTCTGATGGTTGGACCCAGTGAACCCTCGATGGGACCCCACTCTGTGTCCCACTCCCACCATGTGTTACCCCAGGGTGGGACCCAGTGACCCCGACGGGACCCCACCCTGACCCACTCACACCGTGTGTTACCCCAGGGTGGGACCCAGTGACCCCAATGGGACCATGGGACCCCACCCTGTGTCCCACTCCCAAGTTGGGACCCAGCGAAGCCAGCACCCGTCAGACTCACATTGATGTTGCTGTTGAGCATCGTCTCGAAGTCCTGGGCTGAGATCTTGGGCACCTTGTTCACCAGGTCAATGAGGAACCGTCCCACCGAGTTATCAGGGCTGACCTTTCCCGACTGTGGGGGGTGGGGCAGGAGAGAGGCAGGTGGATTAGTGCACCCTGGACGGGCGGTGTCACCACCCCCCACCCCCATCCGGCCTGAGGCCACCGTCCAATCCCTGTAGGGCAGAGTGGTGCGAGACCCCCCACCCAACCATCCCACCATTTTGTACCTGCATTTGACCTCCCTCCACCCCTCCGACAGCCACACACCCCTTGTTGCCGGGACACTGCAGCCAGGCGAGGATTCCCGCCCATTTACCCAGCGCTGTTGTAACTCCCAGGATTCATGGGGCCGGGAACTGGACGCACCACTCAGGGCAAGCCGGGGGGTGGGTGGGGGGGGGGTGGTGTCAGGACAAAATGTTCGGGCACCATGCGCTGGTGGGAGGGGGGTGGGGAAGTGGGATGTGGGGCCAGATGCTGGACGATGGCCCCTGTCCATCAGGGATCCAGTGCGTGGGGGGGGGGGGGGGGGGGTGGAGGAGGAGGGGGGGTGAGGAGGAGGGGGGGTGAGGAGGGGGGGTGAGGAGGAGGGGGGGTGGAGGAGGAGGGGAGGAGGAGGGGGGGAGGAGGAGGAGGGGGGGAGGAGGAGGAGGGGGGAGGAGGAGGAGGGGAGGAGGAGGAGGGGAGGAGGAGGAGGGGAGAGGAGGAGGGGGGAGGAGGAGGAGGGGGGAGGAGGAGGAGGGGGGAGGAGGAGGAGGGGGGAGGAGGAGGAGGGGGGAGGAGGAGGGGGAGGAAGGGGGGGAGGAGGGGGGGAGGAAGGGGGGGAGGAAGGGGGGGAGGAGGGGGGAGGAAGGGGGGGAGGAGGGGGGGAGGAGGGGGGGAGGAGGAGGAGGGGGTGAGGAGGAGGAGGGGGTGAGGAGGAGGAGGGGGTGAGGAGGAGGAGGGGGTTGAGGAGGAGGAGGGGGGGAGGAGGAGGAGGGGGGGAGGAGGAGGAGGGGGGGAGGAGGAGGAGGGGGGGAGGAGGAGGGGGGGAGGAGGAGGGGGGGGAGGAGGAGGGGGGGGAGGAGGAGGGGGGAGGAGGGCCCGGCACTCACCAGCACCTCCTCGGCGTACTGCAGCACGGTGGTGAGCATGTCCTGGATGCGGGCAGCGGAGGTGCCCACCTGCTCCAGCTCGGTGGCCAGGCTGACGGTGCGGCTGGGGCTGCTCCTCGTCTTCTGGATCAGGTCCACTGCGGGCGGGGAGGCAGCAGGTCAGAGCCGGGAGGCGAAGGGGGGAGCGAGGTAAAGGCGACACAGCAGAACCTGGGGGGGAGGGGGTGGGGTGGGGGGCAGTGGGAGGGGAGCAGGTTGGGGGGTGAGGGGAAGGGGACGTGAGGGGGGAGGGGGCAAGGGTGGAGGAGGGGACGAGGGAGAAAGGGAGGGCACGAGGGTAAGGAACGAGGGGGAGGGGCGGGGGTGAGGGTGAGGGGGGAGGGGACGAAGCAGGGGGGAAGTGACGTAAGGGGGTTAAGGGACGCAAGGGGGTTAAGGGACGCAAGGGGGTTAAGGGACGCAAGGGGTGGGGGTGGAGGGGGCAGATGGGACGCGAGGGGGGAGGGGACACGGGGTGGGGCAAAGGGGAGGGGGCGAAGGTGAGTGGGGAGGGGTCAAGGGGGAAGGGGCGAGTTGGGGAAGGTGGGGGGAGGGCTCCCTCTTCCGAACGTCTCCCTACCTCCAATCCTCTCGGTGTCATAGTAGACGTAATTGACGGTCAGGGGTGTGAACATCACCCCCATGGTCTTCCCTGGGACCCCCAAGGGGGCGCTGTGAACCAAGGGGAGAGAGGTGATCAATGGAGTCCTTCACCCACGGCTCCCTCACCCCCATCCCCCCCGCAGGGAACTCCCACCCCTCCCTCGCACCCACACCCCAGGAGCCACCACAGCCACCCCACCCCGTCCCCACGGCTCCCTCACCCCCACCCCCTCCCCACCCCTCCCCCCGGCTCCCTAACCCCACCCCCCTCACCTGGGAACCCCCACACCCACCCCAGCCTTCCCTCTCACCTCCAGTCCCTCCCCCTGGAATTCCTCTACCAAACCCAGCCCACAGCTCCCTCTCACCCCCCACTCCTGCCCGACCCCATCCCGCCCCCAGGTCCGTCCTCCGCGCGGGGGACAGAACAGGGCAGCACAGGAATGGGCCCTTCTGCCCACGAGGTTGGGCGGAACAAACGAAACTGGTCACGAAACCCCTCGCTGAACTAACCACAGTGTCCACATCGGTCCGCTCCCTGCACACCCACGGGCCTGTCTGAGACACCTCGGTCGTATCTGTCTCCAGCCCCAACCCTGGCAGTGTATTCCAGGCACCCACTGCTCTCTGTGTAACAAAACTTGCCCCACACACATCCCCTGTTAACTTTACCCCCCTCTCACCTTAAATGCATGCCCTCTGGCACTGGACATTTTCACAAGATGTGAGGTGTTGCATTTTGGAAGGACAAATCAAGGTAGGACATACACAGTAAACGGTAGGGCACTGAGGAGTGCGGAGGAACAAAGGGATCTGGGAGTTTGGATACATAATTCCCGGAAAGTGGCGTCACAGGTAGACAGGGTTGTTAAGGCGGCTTTTGGCTTCCTGGCATTCATAAATCAAAGTATTGAGTACAGGAGTTGGGATGTTATGGTGAGGTTGTATAAGTCATTGGTGAGGCCAAATTTGGAGTATTGTGTGCAGTTCTGGTCACCTAACTATAGGAAGGATATCAGTAAGATTGAAAGAGTGCAGAGGAGATTTACTAGAATGTTGCCGGCTCTTCAGGAGTTGAGTCACAGGGAAAGATTGAACAGGTTAGGAATTTATTCCTTGGAGCGCAGAAGAATGAGGGGAGATTTGATATAGACAGAGTTAATGCGAGAAGGCTCTTTCCACCTAGATTAGGAGAGATAAGTACGAGAGGACATGGCTTTAGGGTGAAAGGGGAAAGTTTAGGGGGAACATTAGGGGGAACTTCTTCACTCAGAGAGTGGTGGGAGTATGGAACGGGCTGCCATCTGATGTGGTAAATGCGGGCTCATTCTTGAGTTTTAATTATAAATTGGATAGATACATGGACGGGGGAGGTCTGGAGGGTGCAGGTCAATGGGATGAGCAGAATAAAGTTTCGGCACAGACTAGACGGGACGAATGGCCTGTTTTCTGTGCTGTACTGTTCTATGGTCCTAAGACATCAAAGCAGAACTAGGCCATTTGGACCATTGAGCCTGCTCCGCCATTCCATCATGGCCAATGTATTTTTCCCTCTTAAATCCCATTCTCCTGCCTTCTCCCTGTAACAATTGACACCCTCATTAACCAAGACCCTCTGCTTTAAAGACACCCAATGACTTGGCCTCCACAGCAGTCTGTGGCAATGAATTCCATCGATTCACCCCCACCCCCCGCTCAACAAATTCCTCCTCATCTCTGTTCGAAAGGGACGTCTCTTTGTTCTGAGGCTGTGTCCCCTGGTCCCGGACTCTCCCACTAGTGGAAACGTCCTCTCCACAGACCCTGGGGGGAAGGTACCGGCTCTCTGTCTCTCGCAACCTGACAAACCTCTCTCGGGTCTCCCCTCAGCCTCCGCTGCTCCGGAGGAAACCACCCGAGTCTGTCTGACTCCCTTGCTCGAGCAATCGGGTCCTTGGCCGATGTCTGTGCAACTCTCCCACACCACGTGTGAGGGTCCCAGTCAGGGCGTGAGAAGCACCGAGGATGTAACCAACCCCCTCCCCCCCAAGCTCCACCCCCTGATTCCCCCGCTCACGTCTGGGTCAGTCCTGGTTCTACCTGACGTAGGCTTTGATACTCATCCTCCCATTCAGCAGGGTTGTGTCGACCGTAAGGTGCACCGGGTTCTGGGCCTCCCGGCTGTAGTACTCGTGGATCAGGACCGAGTGCTCCGTGATGTCATGTCCTGTGGCAAACCTGCAGTGAGAGCCCAGGGTAGGTCAGCTCCCGTACAACGACCGGCTCCCGATAGTATACCGACTGGGTGTACGGCACCAGCTCCCGACTGTACACCGATCGGGTGTATGGCACTGGCTCCCGACTGTACACCGACCAGGTGCATGGCACCGCCTCCCGAATGTACACCGATCGGGTGTATGGCACTGGTGCCCGACTGTACACCGGCTTCCGACTGTACACCGACTGGGTGTATGGCACCGCCTCCTGACTGTACACCGGCTTCTGAATGTACATCGACCGGGTGTACGGCACCGGCTCCTGACTGTACACCGGCTTCCGAACATACACCGACCAGGTGTACGGCACCGCCTCCCGACTGAATACCGGCTCCTTCCCAACTGTACACCAACCAGGTGTACGGCCTGACTGTACACTGAGCAGCTCCCGACTGTACATCGAGGTGTACGGCCCGACTGTACACCACACCGAGTGGGTGTATGGCACTGGCTCCTGACTGTACACCGACCGAGTGTACGGCACCAGCTCCCGACTGTACAACGACCGGCTCCCGATAGTACACCGACCGGGTGTATGGCACTGGCTTCCAACTGTACACCGATGGGGTGTATGGCACCGGCTCCCGACTGTACACTGACTGGTGTCTTGCAGTCTCACTCTCTCAGGGGGATAACTGTTCACAGACTGGGATCTACAACCCCCTCTCCCCAGGGGGTAATCAGTCCACTGACTGTTGTCATTTCATCCCCTCTCCTGGGAGGGTTATCTGTACACAGGCTGTTGTTTGTCAGTGGCTCTCTCTCTTGTTATCACAGTACTTTGACTGCTGTTTCTCAATCCCTCTCAGAGATATTTTTGCACTAACTGGTGTCATCAATCCCTCTCTCAGCGACATCTGAACACTTACTGGTGTCCGTAAAACCCTCTCCCAGGAATATATCTGCACACTGAATGGTGTCACTCAATCCCTCTATCAGGGATATCCATAAACTGACTGGTGTCAATCAATTCCACTCTCATGGATTTCTGTACAGCGACCGCAGTCCATAAAACCCTCTCTCAGGGATATATCCAACTCTCAGGAACATCAGTGTATAGTGACTGGTGTCCATCAATTCCTATCTTAGGGATATCTGTACACTGAATGATGCCTATCAATGCCTCTGTCAGGGACATTTGTACACTGACTGGTGTCTATCAATCCCTCCCTCAGGGATATCTGTAGACCGACTGGAGTCTATTTATCACCTTGTCAGAGATATCTATTTACACTGAGAGGTGTCCATCAATTCACCTGTAAGTGATATATGTATCTGTACACTGAGAGGTGTCCATCAACGTATCTCTCAGGCATATCTGTACAGTGACTGGTGTCTATCAATCACTCTCTCAGGGATACCTGTACACTGACTGGTGTCTATCAATCCCTTTCTCAGGGATATTGTGCACTGACTGGTGTCTGTCAATCCTTCACTCAGGGATATCTAAGTACACTGCCTGGTGTCTATAAATCCCTCTCGAGGGGATATCTCTACACTGACTGGTGTCTACCACTCCCTTTCTCTGGGATATCTGTACACTAACTGGTGTGTATCAATCTCACTCTCAGGAAATCTGCACACTTCCTGGTTTCTGTCAATCCCTCTCTCGGTGATGTGGGTACACTGACTGGCGTCTGTCAATCCCTCTACTGCACACATCCTGGTGTCTACCAGCCCCTCTCATCTCTCTCTCAGGGAGATCTGTACCCTAACGGGTGTCTACCTCTCCCTCTCCCAGGGATATCTGTGCACTGACTGGTGTCTATCAAAGCCCCTCTCAGGCATACCTGTACACTGACCGGTGTCGATCAATCACTCTCCCAGGGATATCTTTACAGTGACTGCTGTCTGTCAATCCCTCTCTCAGGGGAACCTGTGCACTGACAGGTGTCTGTCAATCACTCTCTCAGGGATATCAGTACACTGACTGGTGTCTTTCTCTCCCTATCTCATGGATCGCTGTACAGTGACTGCTATCAATCCCTCTCTCAGGGATATCAGTACACTGACTGGTGTCTTTCTCTCCCTATCTCATGGATCGCTGTACAGTGACTGCTGTCTATCAATCCCTTTCTCAGGGATATCTGTGCACTGACTGGTGTCCGTCAATCCTTCACTCATGGATTTCTGAGTACACTGCCTGGTGTCGATCAATCCCTCTCTCAGGGATATCTGTACACTAACTGGTGTCTGTCAATCCCTCTACTGCACACTTCCTGGTGTCTATCAGTCCCTCTCATCCCTCTCTCAGGGATATCAGTACACTGACTGGTGTCTTTCTCTCCCTGTCTCAGGGATCGCTGTACAGTGACTGCTGTGTATCAATCCCTCTCTCAGGGAAAACTGTGTACGTGAACTGCTGTCAATCAATCCCTTTCTCAAGGATATCTGTGCACTGCCTGGTGTCGATCAATCCCTCTCTCAGGGATATCTGTACACTGACTGGTGTCTGTCAAACCCTCACTCAGGAATATCTATGTACACTGATAGGTGTCCATTCATCCCTCTCTCAGGGATATCTGAGCAGTGACTGCAGTCTATAAATCCCTCTCTCAGGGAGATCTTTACCCTGACGTGGCTCTATCAATCCCTCTCTCAGGGATACCGTATCTGTGCACTGACTGCTGTCTGTCAATCCATCTCACAGGCATATCTGTACAGTGAATGGTGTCTATCAATCCCTCTCCCTGAGCTATCTGTGCAATGACTGGTGTCTGTCAACCCTCACTCGGGGATATCTATGTACACTGACTGGTGTCTATCAATCCCTCCCTGAGGGATATCTGTACACTGAATGCTACCTATCAATCCTCCTCTCAGGGATATCTATGTACATTGACGGCTATCTACCAATGGGCTATCTCAGGGATATCAGTACACTGACTGTTGTCTGTCAATCCCTCTCTGAGGGATATCTGTACACAGACTGGTGTCCATTGGTCCCTCTCTCTAGGATATCTGAACACTGAGCTGTGGCTGTCAATCCCTATCTGTACTGAGTGGTGATTATCAATCCCTCTCTCTGGGACAGCTGCACATTGACTGGTGTCTATCAATCTCTCTCTCAGGACATCTGCACACTGACTGATGTGTATCAATCCCTCTCTCAGGACATCTGCACACTGACAGGTGTCTATCAATCCCTCCCTCTAGGACATCTGTAAATTGACTGGAGTCCATCAGTCCCTCTCTCAGGGATATCTATGAACACTAACTGCTGTCTATCAATGCCTTGCTCTGGGATATTTGCACAGTGAGTGGTGTCTAACAAACCCTTCCCAGGGATAACTGTACACTCACTGGAGTCAATCAATCCCTCTCTCAGGTATATCTGTACACTGACAGCTGTCTATCTATCCATCACTCGGGGATATCTGTGCCCTGACTGGTGTCCATCAATTCATCTCTAAGCGATATCTGTGCACTGACTGGTTTCAATCAATCCCTCTCTCAGGTATATCTGCACAGTGACGTGTTCAATAACCCCTCTTGAGGTACATCAGTAAGCTGACAGGTGTCCATCAATCCCTTCCTCAGCAACATCTTTGTAGTGACTGGTGTCTGCCTCAGGGATATCTGTGACTGACTGGTGTCTCTCAATCCCTCTCTCAGGGATATCAGTACACTGACTGGTGTCTATCAATCCCTCTCCCGGAGCTATCTGTGCAATGACTGGTGTCTGTCAACCCCTCAGTCAGGGATATCTATGTACACTGATTGGTGTCGATCAATCCCTCTCTCAAGGACATCTATACACAGACTGTTGTCCATCAATCCCTCTCTCTGGGATATCTGTACACTGACTGGTGTCTGTCAAACTGTTTCTCAGGGAAATCTGAACTGACTGTTGTCCGTCTTCCCATCTCTCAAGGATATTGAATCACTGGTGTCTGTCAATCCCTCTCTCAGGGATGTCTGTGTGGGCTGATTGCTGTCTATCAATGTCTGTCTCAAGGATACCTGTCCACTGCCTGGTGTCAATCAATCCCTCTCTCAGGGATATTTGTACACTGATTGGTGTCTATTAATGCCCCTCTCAGGGATATCTGTACACTGACCGATGTCGATCAATCACTCTCCCAGGGATATCTTTACAGTGACTGGTGTCTGTCAATCACTCTCTCAGGGATATCAGTACACTGACTGGTGTCTTTCTCTCCCTATCTCAGGGATCACTGTACAGTGACTGCTGTCTATCAATCCCTCTCTCAGGGACATCTGTACACTGACAGGTGTCAATCAATCCCTCTCTCAGGGATAACAGTGTATGTGGACTGATGTCAATCAATCCCTTTCTCAGGGATATCTGTGCCCTGACAGGTTTCAATCAATCCCTCTCTCAGGCATATCTGCACTGTGACGTGTTCAACAACCCCCCTGAGGTACATCAGTAAACTGACTGGTGTCCATCAATCACTCCCTCAGCAACATCTTTGCAGTGACTGGTGCCTGTCAATCCTTCTCTCAGGGATATCTGTGACTGACTGGTGTCTCTCAATCCCTCTCTCAGGATATTTGTACATTGACTGGTGTCTATCAATCCCTCTCCCAGAACTATCTGTGCAATGACCGGTGTCTGTCAACCCCTCAGTCAGGGATATCTATGTACACTGATTGGTGGATATCTATGTACACTGATTGGTGTCGATCAATCGCTCTATCTGGGATAGCTGTACACTGACTGGTGTCCATCAATCCCTCTCTCAGGGGCATTTGTACGCTGACTGGTGTCTATCATTGACTCACTCAGCGATAGCTATGGAGACTGACTGGTGTCTATCAACCCCTCTCCCAGAGCTATCTGTGCAATGACTGGTGTCTGTCAACCCTCAGTCAGGGCTACCTATGTACACTGATTGGAGTCTATCAATCCCTCTCACAGGGATATCTGTACACTGACTGGGGTTTATCAATCCCTCTTTCTGGGTTAACTGTACAATGACTGTTGCCCATCAATCCTTCTCGCAGGGATATCTGTACACTCACTGGTGTCGATCAATCACTCTCAAGGATATCTGTACACTGACTGGTGTTCTTCAATCACTCTCTCAGGAATATATGTACACTAACTGGTGACTATGAATCACGTTCTCAGGGATATTTGTACACTGACTGGTGTCTGTCAATCCCCCTCTCAGGGATATCTATGTACACTGGCTGCTGTCTCTAAATCCCTCACAGGGATATTGATACATTGACAGGTGTCTATCAATCCCTCTCTCAGGGATATCTGTACACTGACTGGGGTTTATCAATCCCTCTTTCTGGGATAACTGTACAATGACTGTTGCCCATCAATCCTTCTCGCAGGGATATCTGTACACTCACTGGTGTCGATCAATCCCTCTCTCAAGGATATCTGTACACTGACTGGTGTTCTTCAATCACTCTCTCAGGAATATATGTACACTAACTGGTGACTATGAATCACGCTCTCAGGGATATTTGTACACTGACTGGTGTCTGTCAATCCCCTTCTCAGGGATATCTATGTACACTGGCTGCTGTCTCTAAATCCCTCACAGGGATATTGATACATTGACAGGTGTCTATCAATCCCTCTCTCAGGGATATCTGTGCACTGACTGGTGTCTACCTCTCCCTCTCTCAGGGATATCTGTACACTGACTGCTGTCTATCAACCCCTCTCTCAGTGATATCTGTGCACTGACTGGTGTCCATAATTCCCTTACTCAGGGATATCTGTACACTGACTGGTGTCTGTGAATCCCTCTCTAAGGGATATCTGTATACTGACAAATATCTATCAATGCCCCTCTCATGGATATCTATGTACATTGACTGGTGTCTATCAATCCCTCTCAGGGATATCTGTGCACTGACTGGTGTCTATCTCTCCCTCTCTCAGGGATATCTGTACACTGACTGCTGTCTATCAACCCCTCTCTCAGTGATATCTGTGCACTGACTGGTGTCTATCAATCCCTTCTCAGGGATTTACCAGGACACTGACTTGTGTTAGAACAACCTTTGACTACGTATAATTGAGCTCAAAGTGTGTCGGCTGTGTGTATTCAACTCACCAGCCAACGATCACCTCATTGGGAGCCACTTTCCGATGCAGTTCGTACATGTTCTTTGCAAATTCCATGTCGACTGCCACCTGCAGGTGAAAGGGGAGATGGTGAGGAGTCCCCAGCCAGGACCTTAGTTTCGGCAGTCTGTGGGGGTATCAGTTGCGTTGGTCTGTGGAGTGCTGTGTTGGATTCGAATGTTTGAAATCATGTATGGTGCTTAATGCACCTCGAGTGGCTGCACAAGGAATGGTCGCTTCCGGGCTCATTGGTTCGTCCATCAGATGAATATATGGTTTCTCATTGGTTGGTTTTGCCACAGGTATCAAATAGGTTTGCTGATTGGACTATAGTTAGTTAAGGAGTACCTCTCATCTCAGGTATAAAATGTGTCGTTTTTTTGTTCATTGCTTCTTACTTTTTACCTTTAATTTATCATGTTAAACAGTTGTTTACTAAATGGTCCCCCCAGTCTCTATCATTGATTGGCCGAATTAATGCAGTTAAGATGAACATTTTACCAAAATTTTTGTATTTATTTCAAGCGGTTCCAACTTTGATCTCGAAATCCTTTATTGATACTATTGATTCTAAAATTCTTTCACATATATGGCAGTATAAAAACCCAAGGTTAAATTTTTCTTTTAAATTTTATTTACAGTGTGGTAGTAGGCCCTTCCGGCCCAACGAGTCCGTGCCGCCCATTTTAAACCCAAATTAACCTACCTGTACGTCTTTGCAATGTGGGAGGAAACCGGAGCACCTGGAGGAAACCCACGCAGACACAGGAGAACGTACAACGGGAATGGAACCCCAATTGCTGGCGCTGTAATAGCGTCGTGATAACTGCTACGCTACCGTGCCGGTAAGAAGTATTTACAAAAATTAAAAAAGGATGGCAGTATGGTTTTGCCTAACTTTAGATTTTACTATTGGGCAATTAATATTAGATATTTAATTTTCTGGGCACAAGATTTAGATGTAATTCAATGTCCTCGATGGGTGTATCTTGAGCATGAATCCGTGCAAGGATTTTCATTAGCTTCTACTTTAGGAGCCTCACTCCCTTCTGCACTTACTAAATTGAGTAAACAAATGCCTAACCCAAAAGTTAAACATACAATGCGAATATGGTTTGAATTTCCTAAATTTTTCGGATTGAATAAATTCATTTTATCAAGTCCTATCCAATCTAATTTTTTCTTTCAACCATCCAGAATTGATTTAGTTTTTTCTCTATGGAAAATGAAGGGAATAACATGCTTTCATGATTTATTCATTGATAACTGTTTTTTGTCTTTTGAACAGCTGTCCAATACAATTTGCCTAGATTACAGTTTTTTCCGATATTTACAGATTAGAAATCTTTTAAAAGTTATATTACCTTCTTTTCCAATACCATATAAAATTGAAATTATGGAAAAAATCTTAGGTTCTAATCCTTATCAGAAGGGCTTGATAGCAATAATTTATGATCTGATTATGAAAATATGTCCAGAGACACTTGATAAAATTAAGAATGAATGGGAAAGAGAACTCCAGATACTCTTAACTACAGAGACATGGAAGAAAATTCTCCAATTAGTTAATACATGTTCAATGTGTGCCAGACACTCTTTGACCCAGGACCCACATGTCGAAGGACAAGTTAGCCCTTTTTTTATCACCATAAAAATCCTACATGTGACAGATGTAATTCGGAGGTGGCTTCCCTGACACATATGTTTTGGTCCTGTCCTCTTTTGAAAAAATATTGGAAAGACATTTTTAACATTATTTCAACTGCATTGAATATTGATTTACAACCCCATCCTATTACTGCAATTTTTGGGTTACCAGTGATGGATTCTGGCCACTTATCTGCTCCTGCTTGTCGTATGATTGCTTTTGTTACATTAATGGCCAAGAGGTCCATTCTGTTTAAATGGAAGGATCCTGTACCCCCTACTACATTTCAATGGTTTTCTCAAACTATAACATGTTTAAACTTGGAGAAAATTAGGAGCGGTACTGTTGATCCTTCACTTCAACTTGAGGAAGGTTGGAGTCCATTTATTCAGTATCTCCACATGATATAAGCTGACCTTTTTCGAATCCCTTTCAATAACCTTAGAAGATAGAGGAGCAGAGTTAACGACATGTTTTTTTTAAATCGAAGAAATATTAGTCCAGTTTTATTTTTGAAGTTTTTTGGTTTGCTTTTGTTTCTTTTTTTTTTGATTTGCGGGTTCTTTTTTCATATAATTAAATTTCTTTTCAATTTTTTTGTATCATGGTCAGTTAGCAAGAGCACGGGAGGCCCAGATTATATTTTACTCCTTGTGAATATGTATATTAACTATTATTACTGTTACCCAGATCTCTCCGCACCATCTGTACAATCATTAATGTTGTGGATATTAATTTGAATTAATTTGGAATTCAATAAAAAGATTGAAAAAGAAAGAATTGCTTCTCATGCCTCGCTCTCCTGCGCGCCTCCATCTCTCTGTCACCCTCTCGCCCACCTCCAATCTCCCCCCCCGCGCCTGCCTCCAATGTCTCTCCCTCGCGCCCGCCTCCATCTCCCACTGCGTCCGCCTCCAACCCTCCCTCCCGCCCGCCTCCATCTCTCTCCCTCCCACGTGCCTGCCTCCATCTCCCTCCCGCGTGCCTGCCTCCATCTCTCTCTCGTACTTCTGTGAGTGTGCTAGTGTTCGAGTGCAGGGGGCAGGATGACCTGGGTGCGAGGTAACCAAGGTATCGTCTCTACAGACATGAGGACCCTGCGGTGCCCGAGGCAACGGTCACATGACAGGGTCGACCTGGACAAAGGTTCGACGCAGGCATGGGGCGGAGGGAGGTGTGACCAGGCGATGAAAGAGCGAGCGCACCGGGTGGTGAGGATCTCTTGGATTTGGGACTCACCACAGATCAGGTCGCGACTGACGCCGTGGAGTGACAGGAACGGTGAAAACGGGCTCAGGCGCGCTTCCGAGACAGGTGGCGCTCGTCGAGACCCAGCAGCAAAGCGTGTTTCGTGCTGCACTGAGCGCGAGGATGATTTCTGTCGGATCCGCGGACAATCCTGCTTAACTCTGGCGCAGGAACCGTGCATGGTTCCGGCTGTCCTATTGCTGGAATGACTCAGGACAACGTCACTGGGACTGCAGGGTTTCAGCTACAAGGAGAGGCCGGATAGGCTGGGATTTCTTCCCCCCACCTCTCCGGAGCGCAGGAGGCTGGGGGTGGAAGAACCACACACAGGTTTACAAAACCACAAGGGGCATTAATAAGGTGGACGGTCACGGCCTTTTTCCCTGCCCCACCTGGGTAGAGGAGTGTAGTGGTTAGTGTGACACTGTTACAGCGCCACCGACCCAGGTTGAATTCCGGCCGCTGTCTGTGAGGGGTTTGTACGTTCTCCCCGTGCCTGCGTGGCTTTCCTCCGGGTGGTCCGGTTTCCTCCCATATTCCAAAGACGTACGGGTCAGGAAGTTGTGGGCATGCTATGTTGGCGCCAGAAGCGTGGCGACACTTGCGGGCTGCCCCCAGAACACTCTACACAAAAGATACATTTCACTGTGTGCTTCGATGTACGTGTCACTGATAAAGAGATCTTAACCTTGAAACTAGAGGGCATGGGTTCAAGGTGAGAGGGAGAAGGTTTAGGGGACAGCAGACAGGGTGGTTTGTACACGGGATGGGCTGCCATAGGAGGTTGTGAAGGTGGCTACAATTACAACGTTTGGAAGGCACTGGGACAGGAAAGGTTTGGAGGGATGTAGGCCAAACTGGATGAGCCAACTTGGTTGGTATGGATGAGATGACCTGGAGGGCCTGCTGCCAACCTCCATTGCTCTGTGAGACTCGAAATGGTAAGACTTTGGTCAGGGCCCATTCAAGTCTTGTGTGGGTGCAGCTATAGTCAGCGTCGTGCAGCACAGAGAGAGGCCCTTCAGCCCAACTGGTCCGTGCCAACCATGTTAGCCCCATTTGCCCGCGTTTGGCCCCACAACCTTCTAGACCTTTCCAGTCCACCCACCTGCCCAACTGTCTTTCAACAGCTGCAATCGTACCTGCCTCAACCACTTCCTCTGGTTGCTCAGCGTGACAAAAAAAAGTCGCCCCTCAGGTTCCCGGTGAATCTCCCCCCCTCAGACCTACGCCCTCTCATTTTCGATTCCCCCGCGCCCCCCCCCCCCCAGGACCCTGGGAAGAAAGACCCAGTGCATTCCGCCCCTTATCTCTGCCCCTTGTGGCTTTGCACACCTCTGCCCGTACACCTGTGCACTCTGGCCACACTCCGAGAAGGAGGCGGAGGCTTCGGTGTTGGTATTGGATTATTATTGTCACTTGTACCAAGGTACAGTGAAAAACTTGTCTTGCAGACCGATCGTACAGGACAATTCATTACACAGTGCATTGAGGCAGCACAGGTAAAAACAATAACAGTACAGAGTAAAGTGTCACAGCTACAGAGAAAGTGCAGTGCAATAAGGTGCAAGGTCATAACAAGGTAGATCGTGAGGTCAGAGTCCATCTCATCGTATAAGAGAACCATTCAATAGTCTTATCACAGTGGGGTAGAAGTTGTCCTTAAGTCTGGTGGTATGTGCCCTCAGGCTCCTGTACCTTCTACCTGATGGAAGAGGACCAGGTACAGAAGAGGGGCAACGAGATGCCACCCCGGTTGGAGGGCGTCAGCTGCGAGGAGAGGCTGGGGTTATTATCTTTGGAGTGTCGGGAGGCTGAGGGGAGACCTGATCGAGGTTTATAAAATGACGGGAGGCAGAGAATAGGGTATTCAGAGTCCTTTCTCCCTCAGGGCAGACATGTGAAATACTAGAGGAGACATGTTTAAGGTCTGAGGGGGAAAGTTTTGAAAGACACGTACATGAAGAGGTTGTTTTTTGGTCATCCGCGGGGAAAGGTGTCCGGAACGCACTGCCAGGGGTGGGGGTGGAGACAGCGAGGAGTTTGGGCCGCTGGAGATCAATGGCCCTGGTCGGAAAAGTGCCGACAGGGATTCAGCGCAGACACGCGTCTGGGGAGGGGCTCAGAGAAAAACGATTGTAGCCGTGAGGGAGGGAACCCAGGAAACGAGGCCAGTGACGGGAGAGGGGCACCCTTGCCCCGAGGGGAGGGGGAGCGCATGGCACGCCTCCCTCCAAACTGCCCGAGAGGAGCCGAGAGCACTCGGGAGCAAATCTCCGGCAGGGTGGGAATACTGGGAGACTCCTCAGGTCCCGCTAGCGTTAACTGGGACACAGTCCACAGTTCCAGCAGTGGTGCTGGTGGGAACACTGGAGACACAGGTGCCGGAAATTTGGAGCAACGCACAAAGACCACAAAAGGAGCAGGAATAGGCCGTTCGGCCCATCCAGTCTGCTCCGCCATTCGATCATGGCTGATTTTATTTTCCCTTCTCAACCCCCGTTCTCCTGCTTTCTCCCCGTAATTTTTGACACCCTGACCCCTCAAGGACCTCTGCTGTAAATATACCCAATGACTCGGCCTCCACAGCCGTCTGCGGCTGTGAATTCCACTAGTTCACCACCCTCTGGCTAAAGAAATCCCTTCGCCTTCCTTACTTCTGACTCAACCTGCAAGTTAACCTTTAGGGAATCCTGCACTGGGACGTCCAAGTCCCTTTTTCACCTCCGATTTTTGAATTTGCTCCCCATTTAGAAAATAGTCTATGCTTTTATTACTTCTACCAACATGCATGACCGTACACTTCCCAACACTAGAGCTGTAGAAGATCCTCCTATTCGGAGGCTGTGCCCTCTGGTCCTAGACTCTCTCACTACTGGAAATGTCCTCTCCATGTCCACTCTATCCAGGCCTTTCAATGACTCATCCTTCTAAACTCGTGAGTACAGGCCCAGAGCCATCAAACGCCCCTCGTGCATTAACCCTTTCATCACCGGGATCATTCTCATAAAACTCCTCTGGACCCTCTCCGACACCAGCACATCCTTCCTTAGATATGGAGACCAAAACTGCTCACAAATGTGGTCTGATCAACACCTTATAAAGCATCACATCCTTGCTTTTATATTCCCGTCCTCTCGAAATGAATGCTAACATTGCATTTGACTTCCTTACCAAGATATCTTTATTAGTCACGCGTACATCAAAACACACACAGTGAAATACATCTTTTTTGCGTAGTGTTCTGGGGGCAGCCCGCAAGTATCGCCACGCTTCCGGCGCCAACATAGCATGCCCACAACTTCCTAACCTGTACGCCTTTGGAATGTGGGAGGGAACCGGAGCACCCGGAGGAAACCCACACAGACACGGGGAGAAGGTACAAACTCCTTGCAGACAGCAGCCAGAAATCAACACGGGTCGATGGCACTGTAAAGCGTTACACTAACCGCTACACTACCGTGCCTGCCCACTCAACCTGCAAGTTAACCTTTAGGGAGTCCTGTACTAGGACTCCCCAAGTCCCTTTACACCTCTGATGTCCGAATTCGCTCCACCTTTAGAAAATGGTCTACGTCTTTAGTCCTTCTACCAAAGTACATGACCATACACTTCCCAACGCCATGTTCCATCTGCCACTTCTTTGCACATTCTCCCAACTTGCAGTCCTTCTGCAGACTCCCTGCTTCCTCAACATCACCTGCCCTCCACCTGTCTTTGTATCATCCGCAAACTTGGCCACAAAGCCCTCAATTCCTTCATCCAGATCATTGACGTGTAACGTGAAAAGTAGCGGACCCAACACCGACCCCTGCGGAACACCACTAGTCACCGGCAGACAATCAGAAAAGGCCCCCTTTGTTCCCACTCTTTGCCTTCTGCCAGTCAGCCAATCTTCTATCCATGCTGGTACCTTTCCTGTAATACCGTGGGCTCCTATCTTGTTTAGCAGCCTCGTGCAGTACCTTGTCAAAGGCCTCCTGAAAATTCAAGTAAACAACATCCACTGACTCTCCTTTGTCTATCCTGCCTGTTACTTCCTCAAAGAATTCCGACAGATTGGTCAGGCAAGATCCTCCCCTTAAGGAAACCATGCTGACTTCGGCCTATTTTATCATGTGCTTCCAAGTACCCTGAAACCTCATCCTCAATGACGGACTCTAACATCTTACCAACCACTGAAGTCAGGGCTACCCGGCTGATAATTCCCTGTCTTTTGCCTCCCTCCCTTCTCGAAGGGTGGAGTGACATTCGCGAGGAGCTGGAACAACTCAGCGGGTCAGGCAGCATCCGTGGAGGGAAATGGACAGTCGACGTTTCCGGACGAGACCCTTCATCTGGACTGAAAGAGGGGAGAAGGCAGGATGAAAGGTCGGGGGGGGTGGGGAGAGGTAGGTAGGGGGCAGGGTAAAAGGGAATGATGCGAGAAGCTGGGAGGCAAAGAGCTGAAGGACGGGAGAGGGCAGTGGACCATGGAACAAAGGGAAGGAGGTGGGGAACCAGATGGAGGTGGTGGGCTGACCGTGAGGGGAAAGAGAAGGGGAGAGGGGACCACAGGAAGGAGGGAAAACTAAGGAAAGGTGGGAGGGGAAAGCAGAGGGGAGGGGTTCCCGGAAGATCGAGAAATCAACTCCCTCCACGGATGCTGCCTGACCCGCTGAGTTCCTCCAGCACTTTTTACGTGCTTTGCTCCAGATTTCCAGCATCTGCAAAATCTCTTGTATCTCCACCAAGATGGTTTTTGTTTGGATCTAATTGTGTTTTATCATATAAAAATGGTGTATAATTTATGTTTTTCTTGTGAGTCACTGCTTGTCTGATGCTGTGTGCCTGGGATGCCGCCGCAAGGAGGTCTTTCATTGCAGTCGTGCACCCAACGGTAAAATGGCTGCCTGCTGTTACCTGGGTAACAGGCCCTCCGCCCGCTTGCCGATCGCAGTCGCCTTACCTCATCCTCCGACTCGTTGTGTGGGACGGAGAAGCAGTTGGTGATCTCCACGGTCTGCTTGTCCACCGTGCCTGGAGGAGGGGGGAGAAGAGAGGGAGAGGGGTGAGTCGCTGCTCCCGAGGCAGACGGGAGTGGGTGACAACTCCTGCGGCCCTGGCTTCGCGAGCCCCAGCCACCCCCCATCCCAATGAGGAGGTAAAGGGTTAAAAAAAACTAACTCTACATATAGCTGATGGAAAAATACCTCGTAAGCAAGAGCAGGCAAGCTGCTGACTCAATGTATAAGGTGTTAATTACTGTGTCAGGAATCTTGGTTTCAGACCAGGTATGCTAGACAATAAGGGTACTGGGTACAAGAAACGAGTGGGAAGCTTGTCCTAAACAATGAGGGGTGATACCTGTCTTTGAATCTCTTGATTATAACTCAATTATGCTGGACAATATTCCAAAGGCGTATGGGTAGGTTAATTTGGGTTTTAAAAAAATGGGCGGCGCGGACTCGTTGGGCCAGAAGGGCCTGTTACCGCGCTGTAAATAAAATATTTTTAAAAATTTAATTTAATTTAAAAAAATAGGTGCGATGTCTGTCCCGCGATCTCTGTGGCCTAACCGAAACTTGCGGCGCCGCATGCATTAAGTGTGCGTGACAATATCTATAAATTTCTGTCTGCTCCTTTGTACGAGGAGACCTCAGGAAGCGACTCTTAACGAGTGCTGAAGAGACCTCTCCTTAGCAGTACACTGTTAATAAAAGTGTTTTATCGAATCGACTCGTGGCACTGTGTACTTTACAGCAGACAGAAGTGAGAACTTAATTTCGGGATGACACCAAGACCTCCCTCCTCACCATCAACCCTGTCACTGCCCTCCAAGTGCCAAACATCGTAGTCAGAATACAACGACTATGTTCTCTATTAAGATGTCACTTATCATTAAGACTTTATTAGTCACATGCACATCAAAACAACAGTGAAATGCATCTTTTTGCGTCAAGTGTTCTGGGGGCAGCCCGCAAGTGTCGCCACGCTTCCGGCGCCAACATAGCATGCCCACAACTTCCTAACCTGTACGTCTTTGGAAAGTGGGAGGAGGCCCACGCAGACACGGTGGGGAGAACATACAAATTCCTTACAGGCAGCGGGCGGAATTGAACCCGGGTCACTGGCGCTGTAATAGAATTACACTAACCGCTGCGTTACTGTGCCTGCCACCTACACTACCGTGATAAGACTATTGAACGGTTCGTTTGTACTATGAGATGGACTCTAGACCTCACGATCTACCCACGCAGACACACGGGGAGGGGGAATCATGCGAACTCCTTACGGGCAGCAGCCGGAATTGAACCCGGTTCGCTGGCGCTGTAATAGCGTCATGTTAACTGCTGCGCTACTGTGCCTACTTGTGGTGATAACTCTGTTAAGTTTCAAAATAGTGAAAGACAGGGTTGGTCCACCAGTTTAAGTCTAAAGCTGGGGCAAGGCCGATTTCGGGGGCACTGGACAGGAACTGTGTAAGATGCATGGGATTCACGGGGACTTGCTAGTTTGCATTCAGAACTGGCTTGCCCATGGAAGGCAGAAGGTTGTGGTGGATAAGATTTCTTTATTAGTCACATGTACATCGAAACACACAGTGAAATGCATCTTTTGCGCGGAGTATTCTGGGGGCAGCCCACAAGTGTCACCACGCTTCTGGTGCCAACATAGCATGCCCACAACTTCCTAACCTGTACATCTTTGGAATGTGGGAGGAAACCAGAGCACCCGGAGGAAACCCACACAGACGCGGGGAGAACGTACAAGCTCTTTACAGACAGCGGCCAGAATTGAACCCAGGTTGCTAGCGCCGTAATAGCGTTACGCTAACCGCTTATTTCACCTGGAGATCCATGACCAGTGGTGTTTCGCAGGGATCCGCATTGGGACCTCTGCTGTTTGTGATGTATGTATACATGACTTGGGATGGAAATGTAGACGGGTGGGTTAGTAAGCTTGCGGATAATTGGTGGAATTGTGAATGGTGTAGGAGGATGTCACAGGATACAGAACGACAGATATGGACAAAAATACGACCGATGGAGAGTTTAATCTGGGCAAATGTGAGGTATTGCACTTTGGGAGGTCTAATGTAATTCATTAGACCTCCCAGTAGTTCAGAACATGGGACAGTACAGCACAGGACTGTCCATTCGGCCCACAATGTTGTGCCGATCTTGACGCCATTTTATACTAAATGTCCTCCTCCTGTGTATCATCCAGATCCCTCCATTCCCTTCATATTCATGAGTCTATCTAAAAGCCTCAAACTCCACCAAACTGCCTGCTTCCACTGCTACCCCTGGCAACCCATTCCAGGCACCCACCACTCTCTGTGCAGAAAACTTGCCCCACACCGCCTTTAAACTTCCCCCACTAACCTTAAAAGCACGTCCTCTGGTGTTTGATATTTCTACCCCGGGGAACAGGTTCTGACCGTCTACCCTATTGTAATGTTAAAAACCTCCATCAGGTCTCCCGTCAGCCTCTGACACTCTGAGGCGAACAACCCGAGTTTGTCCAACATTTCATTCTGGCTCATACCCTCTAATCCAGGCAGCACCCTGGTGAACCTCTTCTGCACCCTCTCCACATCCGACCTGTAACGGGGTGACCAGAACTGCAAGCAGTGCTCCAAGTGTGGTCTGACTGAAGTTTTATGAAGCTGCAGTGTGACTTCTTGACTCTTAGACTCAACACCCCGACCAACATAACATACTTCACCACCTTATCGACGTGTGTAGCCACTTTCTAAGGACCTGGACCCCAAGATCACCTCTGTACCTCAGTGCTATTAAGGGCCCCTCTGTGTACTTTCTCTTTTCATTTGACCACCCAAAATGCAACACCCTGCACTTGCCCAGATAAAACTCCACCTGCCACTTCTCCGCCCAGATTTCCAGCCGACCCATATCCCGCCGTATCCTTCAACAACCTTCCTTGCGATCCACAGCTCCTGAACCAGTCAGCCCACCAGCGTTTTCATCACGCGCATTCACGGACGACGCCGATCCCCTGCGGAACACCGCTGGTCACAGACCACCGGCCAGAATTGTACTCAACCGTTTCCACACCCCCTGAGCCTCCTATTATCGATGCACCATAGAAAGCATCCCACCTGCATGCATCACGGCTTGGGACAGCAACTACTCTGCCCAGGACCGCAAAAAACTGCAGAGTTATGGACACAGCCCAGCGCGGCACGGACACCAGCCTCCCCTCCGGGGACTCTGTCTGTACCTCTCGCTGCCTCGGAGGAGCAGCCAGCATAATCAAAGGACCCACCCACCCGGGGCATACTCTCTTCTCCCCTCTCCCATCAGGCAGATGATGATACAGGAGCCTGAGGGCACATACCACCAGGCTCAAGGACAGCATCTACCCCACTGTGATAAGACTATTAAACAGTCCACTTATACGATGAGATGAACTCTGACCTCACAATCTACCTTGTTGTAACCTTGCACCTTATTGCACTGCATTTTCTGTGGCTGTGATGCTTTACTCTGTACTGTTATGCACTCCGTACTAACTCAACACACCGTGTACTTCCCCAATGCACCCTGCACTGCCCCAATGCAGTGTGTAATGAATTGACCTGTACAATCGGTACGCAAGACAAGTTTTTCACTGTATCTCGGTAGAAGTGACAATAATAAACCAATATCAATACCTACCAAGCCATCGTGGAAGCCACGTGACTCATGAGCCAGATCAGCCTACTGCAGGGGACCTGAACCAGTGAATTCCCAGAGACAAGGACCGACGAGGAGTCGCCTGATGGGGGATGGAATCTGGACAACACGCAAGGCGTGGGGGGAGCTGCCCGCGGAGGGAGACGGGCAGCCGACGTTCCGGGTCAAGACCCTGGTCTCAGCCAAGTGTGGTTTTGCGCGCGGGAAACCGCGTCTCACAAACTGACGGAGTATTTTTTCCTGGGGGGGGGGGGGGTGGGGGGGGCCACAGAGAAGTGGACAAGGGTGGGGCAGGGGGACGTCGTCCACGTGGTCTTCGATGGGGTCCCGTGCGGTAGGCTGGTCCCGCAAGGGGAGATGCGGGTGAGCTGGCCAACCGAACACGCAGTGGGACGAGTGAAGCGGAGGGCCGTTCTTCCTTTTCCCTCTCTGGATCGAGAGGCCCGTGACCATCGGGGGCCGCCACCAGCTCCCCCCCGCCGTGGCTCGGATCGTGGACGCCCGCCGGAGTCTGTGGTTCGCGCAGAGGGTGGCGAAGGGGATCGTGCGAGGGTACGGAACATTCCTGAGGCAGGAACAGGCCCTCTGGCCCATAGTGTCTGTGCTGACCTCAGTGCCAGAATCTAAACCGATCCCATCTGCCTGCACGCGGTCTGTATCCCGATATCACTGCCTGTCCACATGCGTCTGTCTGCACGCCTCTTGAACATTCCCCTTGTATCTGCTTCCACCACCTCGAGAATGTAGAACATTACAGCACAGTAATAACTGAGGAGAGAGGGAAGAAGTGTTGTGGAGAGCAGCAAAGTAAAAAGAAAGAGGGACTGGGGAACTGTCTAAAGAATCTTCACCGAAGACCAGAGACTGGACCACGAGTACTTCTGGATATGTGGCAGATCTTCAGCAGATGGCTGGACCAGGCCTGGTAGGCGAGGGTGGTCCTGTGTGCCAGGAGGACTCCACGTCAGGGGAGGTGAGAGTTTTTGGTGGGGGTCGAGGCACTGCTGTAGTGTGGAACAGTCAGAAGCCCGGGCACCTGCAGGATCTGTGTGTCTGAGGGGCACTTTGGAGGATCAGGAGTACACTGGATGTTGGGCTCATCGTAGTGCACACAGGCTCCGGGTGTGAGAAGGCACTTGGAAGGTCGGTTTATCGGGAGGGTTACGCAGGGGCATCAGAGGGTCAGATATTAAAACTGAGGGAAGGATGTATGATGGAGGTCAGAGGAGAAATGGTGGAGGGGGCTGATGGAGAGGAAAGGTGTGGTTATGGAGGAAAGAGATGGAGCGGCAGGAGATTTGTTACGGTGAAGAATTGCACAGTGACTGGTGAATGACAAGTGACAGGAGAAGGGTTAGAGTAATTAGGCAAATGGTCTGAGGAGAATGGGTGCAATAACTCCTGAGAGAAGGGAAGGACTCTTGTGGAGATGGGTACAGTAACAAGAAAGAGGTATTGGTGTTGGTTTATTATTGTCACTTGTACCGAGGTACAGTGAAAAGCTTGTCTTACACACTGATCATATAGGTCAATTCATTACAGTGCAGTTAGATTGAGTTAGTACAGAGTGCATTGATGTAGTACAGGTAAAAATAATAACAGTAAAGTGTCACAGCTACAGAGAAAGTGCAGTGCAATAAGGTGCAAGGTCACAACAAGGTAGATCGTGAGGTCAGAGTCCATCTCATCGTGTAAGGGAACTGTTCAATAGTCTTATCACCGTGGGGTAGAAGCTGTCCTTAAGTCTGGTGCTACGTGCCCTCAGGCTCCTGTATCTTCTACCCGATGGAAGAGGAGAGAAGAGAGAATGACCCAGGTGGGTGGGGTCTTTTATTATGCTGGCTGCTTCACCAAGACAACGAGAGGTAAAGGCAGAGTCTGCTGAGGGGAGGCTGGTGTCCGTGATGTGCTGGGCTGCGTCCACAACTCTCTGCAGCTTCTTGCGGTCCTGGGCAGAGCAGTTGCTGTACCAAGCCATGATACATCCAGATAGGATGCTCTCTATGGTACATCGGTAAAAGTTGGTGAGAGGCAAAGGGGACAAACCAAATTTCTTTGGCCTCCTGAGGAAGTAGACGCATTGGTGAGCTTTCTTGGCCGTGGCATCTCCGTGATTTGACCAGGACAGTCTGTTGGTGATGTTCACTCCCAGAAACTTGAAGCTCTCAACCCTTTTGACCTCAGCACCATTGATGTAGACAGGTGCATGTAGGGCAACTGTCGAAAGAATGGCATGCTGGCCGAGGAGAGTGGTGTCAGGTGACTGAGGAGTAACTACTGGCAGGTGGAGCAGCATCTGACGGGTGGGGGGGGGGGGGGGCAAGGAATTGTCGACATTTTGGGTTGAAATCCTGAATCAGGTCTGAGAGGGGAGTGATCCGGTGTAGAGGGGAGGATAAGATCGGGAAAACGAAGGAGGCATGCATTGGGTCAGGTGGTCAGGAAATGGATTCGTCGGGTCTGGCAATCGGGAACAAGCAAATCCCTGTAAGAGGGAAATCAGGAGGGCAAAAAGGTAGCATGAGTTGGAACTGGCAGGCAAGGTTGAGGACAATCGCAAGAGCTTCACCCAGTATTATGAGTAGAACATAGAACACTACAGGCCCTTCGGCCCACAATGCTGTGCCGACATTTTATCCTGCTCGAAGATCTATCCAACCCTTCCCTCCCACACAGCCCTCCACTTCTCTGTCATTCATGTGTCTATCTAAGAGTATCTTAAATGTCCCTAATGTATCTGCCCCCACAACCTTGGCCGGCAGTGCATTCCACGCACCCACCACTCTGTGTAAAAAAACTTACCCCTGATATCCCCCTTATACCTTCCTCCACTCACCTTAAAATTATGCCCCCTCATGGTAGCCATTGTCGCCCTGGGGAAAAGTCTCTGACTGTCCACTCGATCTATGCCTCTTGCACACCTCTATCAAGTCACCTCTCACCCTCCTCTTCTCCAAAGAGAAAAGTCCTGGCTCGTTCAACCTATCCAGGCTATCAATGCTCTCCAATCCAGGCAGCATCCTGGTAAATCTCCTCTGCACCCTCTCCAAAGTTCCAACATCCTTCCTATAATGAGGCGACCAGAACTGAATACAATACTCTAAGTGTGGTCTGACTGGAGTTCTGTAGAGCTGCAACATCTCTTAGCAGCAGTTTCCAGGCACCCACCACACTCTCTGTTTAAAAAAAAAGCCTCATAAACCTGCTTTAAATCTCACCCAGCTCACCTTGAAGATGATACAAGACAGGACATGATGGTTCCATCCTGGGGGAAAAAGACAATCTATGCCCCTCATCACTTCAATCAGGTCGCCTTGCAGCTCCTGACAAAACCACCCAAGTCTGTCCGACCCAACTGCTCCCTCCAACTTGTGCTCTCTAATTCCTTCCTGGAATTGGGGGGAGGGCGACAAGAACTGCGCACGAGGTTCCAAATGCGGGCCGAAGCAACAGTTTTATACAGCAGCAACGTGACTTCCCAACTTCACGCACACACACCCCACCCGGACCGACGGGAGTCTTGCGTGCACCGTGCACCTTCCTTCATCACATTCACCTGGGCCCTGACAGCCCTCAGTACATTAATGCTCTCAAGGGTTCAGCCATTGACTTCCCTCCAGCATGTGAACCCAACCCCCCCAAAGTGCAAAACGACCTGCGACACGTCCAGATTCAACTCCATCTGCCATTTCCTGGCTGCACCAGGCTTATGTCTACTGCACAACCACAGCTCCCCAGCCGGACCCTCCTCCCTTCCAACCACCTACCCAGCGGCCCTCCCTCCCCCCCAACTCCCTCCTCTCCAACACCCTCTCACCCCTCCCCCACCGTCTCATCCTCCCTACCTCCCTACCCCACTCCCCCACCTCCCTATTCCACTTCCAACCATCTCACCTCTCCCCCACCCTCTCATCCTCCCTCCCCCTCATCCCCCTCCCCCACCCTCTCATCCTCCCTACCCCCTCCCCCACTCACTCCTCCACTACCTCCCTACCCCACACCCCCACCTCCCTATCCCCTTCCCACCCCTCCCCCACCCTCTCATCCTCCCTACTCTCCCCCACCCTCTAACCCTCCACCACCTCCCTAACCTCTCAGCCCTCCCCACCCTCTCATCCTCCATCCCCTCCCCCACCCTCATCCTCCCTACCCTCCCTACCCTTTCCCCTACCCTTGCACGACCTCACTACCCTCTCCCCACCTCCTCATCCCCCTCCTCCACCCACATCCCACCCTCGCACCCTTCCCCCACCCTCTCACCCCTCCCTACCCCTTCCCCTCCTCTCCCCATTCTCCCCCCAACCCCCTCACCCAGCAGGGTGCCCCTCCACCCCACGCACCCAGCAGGGTGCCCCCCTCACCACCCTCCCCCAGCAGGGTGCCCCACCCCCTCACCCAGCAGGGTGCCGATGCCCCTCCGCGCCTCCTCGCTGCGCCGCTCGCTGCTGTCGGCGATCGAGCACAGGACCACGGGGTGGATGCGGACAGTCGGGCCTGCCGCCATGCTGCCGTCACCTGCGGGCCGGGAGCGGACGTGACGTCAGCGGGGAAGGGGCGGGGCCAGCCCTGGGAGTGACGCAACCGCAGGGGGGCGGGACAGTCCGCGGATTGACAGGTAACTGGCGGGGCCCGCCCGGTGAGTGACACAACCACTGGGGCGGGGCCTGTTCGGAGTGTGACGCAGAGGGGGGCGGGGCCAGCCCGGTGAGTGACATGTGAGCGGCGCGGCCGCAACATGTCGCTGCTTCATGTGGTCGCCTCTGCTGAAGCGCTGGGAAACACTGACTTCCTGACACTGCTGTCCTTATAATAAACGCATTGCAATGCAGCGTTACTGTGCAGCGTTGTAATGCAACGGTACCACCTCTTCACATCGCCCAGTCTGGGGTTTTGCAAGGTGAAGCTGCAATGTTTGATTGTCAAGCTGTGACCGACCCCCTCCCTCCCATCCCTCCCTACCCCCTCCCTCCCATCCCTCCCTACCCCCTCCCTCCCATCCCTCCCTACCCCCTCCCTCCCTCCCTGCCACCCCTCCCCCTCCCTCTCATCCCTCCCTAACTCCTCCCTCCCACCCCTCCCGACCTCCTCCCTCCAATCCCTCCCTACCCCCTCCTCCCTCCCTGCCACCCCTCCCCCTCCCTCTCATCCCTCCCTAACTCCTCCCTCCCACCCCTCCCGACCTCCTCCCTCCAATCCCTCCCTACCCCTTCCCTCCCATCCCTCCCTACCCCCTCCTCCCTCCCTGCCACCCCTCCCCCTCCCTCTCATCCCTCCCTACCTCCTCCCTCCCACCCCTCCCGACCTCCTCCCTCCAATCCCTCCCTACCCCCTCCCACCCCTCCCTACCCCCAACCCTCCCCTCCCACCCCTCCCCCCCTCACCCTCCCCAATCTCACCCTCCCCAATCTCACCCTCCCCAATCTCACCCCTCCCCTGCCATCTCACCCTCCCTCACCCCGTCACCCTCCCTAATCCCTCCCCGACCCGCTTACCCTACCTTGACTCCTCCCCAACCCTCGCCCCTCCCCCACCCATAATCCCCTCCCCACGACTCCCTCCCTACAGTCTCCTCAGTTAGATACACGATTGCAAGCTGCTTTGTGACATGTGGTCGACCTTTCTGAAGGACTTTCTGAAGGTTGACTATTCTGAATCACTTGGAAGCATTGATTTAAATGTATTCCTTCACCCTGATTAGATACACTCAACCATATGACAATGTTCCCTCCAATTTTATAAATTTCCAGTTTGCTTATTGCAATTTCAAGTTATCATCCTTGAATCAACAGCCATTAAATATAACAGTTAGATAAATGATTGTAAAGGATTTTGTAAATGATTGTGTGAGCTGGGGCTTTTGTCTTTGGAGAGAAGGAGGATGAGAGAAGGTGATAAGAGAAGGAGGAGGAGAGAAGGTGATAAGAGGCATAGATCGAGTGGACAGTCAGAGACTTTTTCCCAGGGCGACAATGGCTAACACGAGGGGGCATAATTTTAAGGTGAGTGGAGGAAGGTATAAGGGGGATGTCAGGGGTAAGTTTTTTTACACAGAGAGTGGTGGGTGCGTGGAATGCACTGCCGGCAGAGGTGGTGGAGGCAGATACATTAGGGACACTTAAGAGACCCTTAGGTAGACACATGAATTATAGAGAAGTGGAGGGCAATGCAGGAGGAAAGGGTAGGTCGTAGAGTGGGATAAAATGTTGACACAACATCGTGGGCCGAAGGGCCTGTACTGTGCTGTAATGTTCTATGTTCTGTAAGATTTTATTTTATGTAATTGACTGCTGAGTAATTGGAAAAGTTATTTCATTTGTAGTACTTAACTCTGTTTAGTAAGTCTCAACCATGTCGCAAAGTTGCCTGCACTCTTCTAAATGCCCAATTTACTGTTTGCAATGTGAAGTTACAATGTTTGATTCAACAGCAGTGACATACATGCCTATAAACTGCTTTATTTAGTGCCATTGACTGTTCTGATTGACTTCAAAATGATTATTTCATTGTAGTACCCAACCCTTACTGGGTATTCTCAACGGTAGCAGAAGGTTTCTCACCATCTTCAGGACTCCAATTCGCTGTCTGCAATTTGAACAAAAACACTCCATTTTGGTGTGAAGTGAATCAAAGTGGTCACAGTGTTGCTAAACGGCTTTGCTGGTTGGATCAAGAACTGAATGGTTGAAGGGAAGTAGCTGTTCCTGAACCTGGTCGTGTGGGACTTCAGACTTCTGTACCTCCCAATGGGAGCTGTGAGAAGGTGGCACGGCCTGGATGGTGGGGATCCTTGATGATGGATGTCGCTTCCTTGAGGCAGCACTTCCTGTGATGGTGAGGAATGAACCCATGATTTATTGGGCAGAGTCCACGACTCTCTGCAGCTTCTTACATTCCTGCGCATTCGAATTGCTGTAGCAGTCCACAATGCGGCCAGTCAGGATACTTTCAACAGTAGAAGTTTGTTAGA
This sequence comes from Pristis pectinata, assembly GCF_009764475.1. NCBI lineage: Eukaryota > Metazoa > Chordata > Chondrichthyes > Rhinopristiformes > Pristidae > Pristis > Pristis pectinata. Next base: position 1,439,851 of record NC_067449.1, on the reverse strand, counting down.
GTGTCCGGTGACAAGCCAAACCTCCTAAGAAAGTAAAGACACTGCTGTGCTGGGCCTGGGACCAGTGCATCCTTTCAGCAGTTTGATAAATGATTTAACTATTTTACTTTATGTCATTGGTGATTACGAATCACATTGAAATGTTTGTTTCATTGCAGTACTCAGCTCTGTTCAGTTACTTTCAACCCTATCACAAAGTTGTGGAACTTTTTCAACTCACCCAGGTTGGTGATTGCAATCTGAAGGGACAATGATTCATTCAGCAGCTGTTATCTTTTGTTAAACTGTTCAATTTGGAGGTAAATAATGTTATTTTGTGCTATCCACTATTCTGATTAATTTGGAAAAGTTAACATGACTGTAATACCTAACCCTGATGTTTGGACTCGACTGTATCATAACGTCACCTACGAACGTCAAAACGCCCATTTTGCTGTTTGCAACCTGAAATTACAATGCTTGATCGAACACCCATTAACTAAATTCAACAGTTAGGTGAATGCTTGTAAATTCCTTTTTTTACGTCATCGGCTTTTCAGAATCAGTTGAAAAACGTTTATTCCAACTGTAGGACTGAACCCTGATTAAAAACACGACGATGCTGGAGGAGCTCAGCAGGCCAGGCAGCATCCGTGGAGAAGAGCAGGCAGTCGACGTTTCAGGGCCCTTCCTCAGGACTGAAGATAGGAGAAGGGGAAGCCCAATATATAGGAGGGAAAAGCAGAGCAGTGATTGGTGGACAAAAGAGGGGAGGTGGGGTGGTGATAGGTAGATGCAGGTAAGAGATAGTGATAGGCAGGTGCGGGGGAGGGAGTGAGAGCAGATCCACAGGGGGATGGGTCAAAGGTAAGGAGAGATATGAAAAAAAGTAGAAAAAAAGAAGCTGGGATAGGGAAGAAGTGAAGAGGCAAGAAGACCCTGACTAGTTGGACACAACCATATCAAAGGCCGAATTTGTTGTTTGTAATATGGTTACAATGTTGAATTCAATGTCCATTAACCACATTCAATCTCAATGAAGCGGGATTCTGACCCGAAACGTTGACCGCCTGCTTTTCTCCAGGGATGCTGCCTGGCCTGCTGAGTTCCTCCAGCATCGTCGTGTTTTTCAAACCATGTAATCGATTATCCTATTGACTTGGAAACATTTCTGACATTGTGGTTCTTAACTCTGTTCAGTTAGACTCAACTGTGTCATAAAGTTGCCTACCTTTCTCACAAAGCACCCCATTTCGTGTTTGCAATGTTTAATTTATCGGACACTAACTAATTAATGGTTTAATTTAATGTTTAATTTAATGGCCATTAACTAATTTCAACATTTTAATTAGCTGTTTGCAATGTGAAGTTACAAATTTTAAAGCAGGAGAGGCTTGGACAAACTTGGGCTCTTTTCTCTGGAGCGGTGGAGGCTGAGGGGAGATCTGTTGGAAGTGTATAAAGTTATGAGGGGATTAGATAGGATAGACAAGCAATATCTTTTTCCCATTATTGAGCGATCCAATACCAGAGGGCATGCACTTATGGTAGGATCAGAGGGAGTAGGATCAGAACAGATGTCAGGGGCACATTTTCTACTCAGAGAGTGGTGGATGCCTGGAATGCGTTGCCTGATAGGGTGGTGGACGCAAATTCATTTAAAAGAGGGGCTTGGCTGGGAATGAGAGGAAACTGGAGGGAAATTGGCATTCTGTAAGTAGGAAGGATCAGCTATGTCAGTACAACATTGTGGGCCGAAGGGCCTGTTCTGTTCTCTGTTCAGGCACGGTAGTGCAGTGGTTAGCGTGACGCTATTGCAGCACCAGCGACCCAGGTTCAAATCCAGCTGCTGTCTGTAAGGAGTTTGTACGTTCTCCCTGTGTCTACGTGGGTTTCCTCCAGGTGCTCCGGTTTCCTCCCACATTCCAAAGACGTATGGGTTAGGAAGTTTTGGGCATGCTATGTTGGCGCCGGAAGCGTGGTGACACTTGCGGGCTGCCCCCAGAACACTCTACGCAAAAGGTGCATTTCACTGTGTGTTTGGATGTACATGTGACTAATAAAGATACCTTATCTTATTTTATCAAACTGCCATCAACCACTTTCAACAAACTCCGAGACCTAGGACTCAACACCTCCCTCTGTAACTGGATCCTTGACTTTCTAATCAACAGACCGCAATCAGTGAGGATAGGCAGCAATACCTCCAGCACGATTATTCTCAACACTAGTGCCCCACAAGGCTGCATCCTCAGCCCTCTACTCTACTCCCTATACACTCATGACTCTGTGGCCAGATTCTGCTATAACTCCATCTACAAGTTTGCAGATGATACCACTGTTGTAGGCTGTATCTCAAGCAGCAATGAGTCGGAGTACAGGAAGGAGATAGAGAGCTTAGTGGAATGGTGTCATGACACAACCTTGTCAACAAGACAAAAGAGCTGGTCATTGACTTCAGGAAAGGGGGTGGTGTACATGCACCTGTCTACTTCAATGGTGCTGAGGTCAAGAGGGTTGAGAGCTTCAAGTTCCTGGGAGTAAACATCACCAACAGCCTGTCCTGGTCAAGTCACGTAGATGCCACAGCCAAGAAAGCTCACCGGTGCCTCTACTTCCCCAGGAGGTTGAAGAAATTTGGTTTGTCCCCTTCGACTCTCACTAACTTTTACGACTGCACCATAGAAAGCATCCTATCTGGATGTATCACCGCTTGGTACGGCAACTGCTCTGCCCAGGGCCGCAAGAAACTGCAGAGAGTTGTGGACACTAGTCACGGACACCAGTCTCCCCTCCTTGGACTCTGTCTTTACCTCCAGTTGTCTTGGTGTAGCAGCCAGCATAATCAAAGACCCCACCCTCCCGGGACATTCTCTCTTCCCCCCTCTGCCATCGGGTAGGAGATACAGGAGCCTGAGGGCACGTACCACCAGGCTTAAGGACAGCTTCTACCCCACTGTGATAAGACTATTGAACCATTCCCTTATACGATGAGATGGACGCTGACCTCACGATCCACATTGTTGTGACCTTGCACCTTATTGCACTGCACTTTCTCTGCAGCTGTGACAGTTTACTCTGTACTGTGATTGTTTTTACCTGTACTACCTCAATGCACTCTGTACTGCCTTACTATGCACTGTGTAATGAATTGACCTGTACGATCGGTTTGTAAGACAAGCTTCTCACTGTACCTCGGTACAAGTGACAATAATAAACCAATACCAATACCAACAGTTCGGCTGAAAACACAGCCGCCAATGGTGGCGATCCGTACCCAGAAGGCCGTGCGCCGCAGAAAGCGCCCCATCAGTCGGAGGAGCGGGGGCCCGAGCATGCGCGGTGCGGATCCAGGGGCAGCGCCGCCCCGCCCAGCACCGAGGCCGCGCGCGTGCGCAGTGCGGGCGCGAGCAGCCGTTGGCCGGGCGACCGTCCGCCGCGCGCCCGTGACCGGCGGGAGGGGACCGGACCGGCCGCTGCCGCGCATGCTCGCCGTCCCCGCCACCGAGATAGGGCGGTCCCCCGGACCCGGGGCCGCTGGGTAAGGCCGGCCGCCATGATCGACGGGGCAGGCGGGGGGGGTTGAGGCGGGGGGGGGGAAGATGGCGCGCCTTCAGTTGTTGTTTGCTTCAGCACTCAGAGTGAGCGCGTCTTCCGTGAGGTTGGGTGTGACTAATGTAGAGCCCCCACCCCAGCACCCTCCCCACCCAACACCCACACCCAAGCCCCACACTCACCCCCCATCCCCAACCCCCATCCCCATCCACCCCCACCACAGCCCCCACCCCATCCCCCACCACCCTCCCTACCCCACACCCATCCCCCAACCCCTATCCCCATCTCCCAACCCCACCCCCATCTCCCACCACCACCCTCAACCCCACACCACCCCCACCCCACCCCACCTCACCCCCCAATGATCAGTTGTGGACAATCAACGATTTACTGAAATTAATGATTTGGGAGGAGGTGCTGGCGTGGGTGTTGGGGGGAGTGGGGCAGCATGGGTGGAGGGGTGGTGGGGGTGGGTGGTGGTGGAGCGGGGTGGAGGGGTGATGAGGGGGTGGGGAAGCGGTGGTGGGGATCGGTGGGTGGGGTGGAGCGGTGCTGGTGGTGCAGGGTAGGGTAGGGTGGGCTGGGGGAGGGATGCGTGGGGCTGGGGGTTGGTGGTGGGTGGGATTGGGGCGGGGTGGTGGGGTCTGAAAGGTGCTGTGATGACGAAGTGGGTTGGGAAAGGCGCGCTGCGACGAGTGCGTCCTGGATCCTGCGGCGGGTGGAACAAGCGAGCGTGGACGTTGGCAAGTGAAGTTTCAAGAAGAGAGAAAGAGAAAAATATAAGGCCGATTTGTTAGCTGGATTGGGGGAGAATGCAAATGAGTGAAGTGCAGTGGGACGGTGGGGACAGGGGGCAGGAGGGGAGAATGTTCTGGGGGCAGCTCGCAAGTGTCGCCACGCTTCCGGCGCCAACATAGCATGCTCACAACTTCCTAACCCATATGCCTTTGGAATGTGGGAGGAAACCGGAGCCCCCAGAGGAAACCCACGCAGACACACAGGGAGAGAACGTACAAAATCCTTACAGACAGCGTGGTGGGGATTGTTGTGGGGTAGGCGGATGGGGATTACTTAAAAGCAGGAGAAGGATTCTTGCAATGATTTCAAGGTGTTAGTGAGATAACACCAAGTGTACTGTACACAGTTTTAGTCCCCGAGTTTAAGAAAGGGTTCAGATGATCCAAAAGAAATTTTCTTCTCTAATTCCTGCGGTGAGAGAGTTACCAGTGGAAGACAGATCTGTATCCTTTTGAATTTAGGAGAACGAGGTGATTTTATTGCAATAAACGGGACGCTAAGGGGAATGAAAGGGCAGATGTTGAGTCGTCTCCACAACTTGGAAAGTCATGAGCCCCAGCATAGAAATAGGCCCTTCAGACCAACTCGTCCACGAGTGTGAACTTGTCCCGGTTGCCTGCAATTGGCCCGGACCCCTCTAAATTCCCTCTATCCACGGACCTGTCCAAATGTCTTTTTAAGCGTTGTGATTGTATCCCCTTTCTACCTCTTCCTCTGGCAGCTTGTTCCACACACCCAAAAGTTGCCCTTCAGTGGCCCTCTCACAAACCTATGGCTGCTAATTTTAGACCCCTCTGCCCTAGGGATAACCTTCACCTTATCCTACGCCCCTCGAGATTTTGTAAACCTCTTTAAGGTCACCCCTCAGCCTCCCATGCTCCAGAACGTTGGATTCGATTGTTTAATTTTTATCTTTTAGGTAAATTTTATGTGTATCATGTTTGTTACAGCTCTCGTGGCTGCACAAGGCAGAGCTGCTTCTCACCTGGTGTCTTTCACCAGCTGAATGAGGGTTTTTTCATTGGTTGATTTTGCCGTGGTATTTATCAGGTATTTTCTGATCGGACCATTATTATTTGAGGAATATCACTTACCTCAGTTAGAAAAGGGGCTGTTTTATGTTATAAAAGCTATTCTCTGTCTCTCTATCTCTGTCTCTCTGTCTGACACTCTGTCCCTCTCTGTCTGACGCTCTGTCTCTCTCTGACATACTGTCCCTCTCTCTCTCTCTCTCTGACACCTTCTCTCTGACACTCTGTCTGTCTGCCTCTCTCTCTCTCTCGTCTCTCTCTGACACACTCTCTGACACTCTCTCTGACACTATCTCTCGCACTCTCTCTCTCTGACACTGACACTCTCTCTGACAGTTTCTCTGTCTGACTCTGTGTGTGTGCGTCTCTCTGACACTATGTCTCTCTCCCTCTTTCTCTCTGACACTCTGTCTCTCTCTCTCTGGCACACTGTCTCTCTCTCTCTCTCTCTGACACACACTCTACTTTGACACTTCCTCTCTCTGACACTCGCTCTGACAGTGTGTCTCTCTCTGACACTCTCTCTCTCCCTGACACTGTCTTTCTCTCTCTGACACACTCTGTCTGACACTCTCTCTCTCTAACACTCTCTTTCTGACACTCTCTCTGACATTCTCTGACACACTGTCTCTCTGTCTGTCTCTCACTTTGACATCCTGTCTGTCTCACTCTCTCTCTGACACTCTGTGTGTCTCTCTCTCTCTCTCTCTGACACTCTGTCTTTCTGACACCCTCTCTCTGACACACTTTCTCTCTCTCTCTCTTTCTCTCTTTTGACACACTCTCTCTGTCTCTCTCTTTGACACTTTGTCTGTCTCCCTCTCTCTCTGACACTGTCTCTTTCCTGTTCTTCCTCATCTTTTTAAGTTGCCATGTGTCTGTGATCATTTCCTTCGTCCCACCAACTCTGAGTAAAACGACTGTGAAGCAACACATTTTTATGCCTCATTCCCGACTCTGAAAAGAACCCGGGATCCAAACACCAGAATCCCACGGTGATCGGGATAAAGAAATCCCACCTCTCCAAACCCACGCCCTCCGATCCCGGTAACATCCTCGTGAGTCTTCCCTGCGCCCTCTCCGGCTCATTCAAGCAGTGCGGCTCTGTGCGCAGTTCTCTGAGTGTGGTCCCTCCGATCTCTTGTGTGGTCTCGACGGAGGGGACCTGTCATGAGGTGATGGGGGCAGTCATGTGAAACGGAGTTGTGCAGGAAATTCTCTTTGCATTCATGTTTAATCTCTGCAATTATTTGGCCCAGAGTGTGGAGGCCAGATTATTTAAAGCAGAGGTAGATTTTTGAGAGGTCGGGGAATAGTGGTCTGTGGGGAACCGACACATGGAAGCAATTGGAGGCTGGGGCATGACTGTATTGAATGTGGCCACTCTTGTTTTCTTAACATCTTAATGGCCGTCCCAGATGATCTATTTGAACTTCTAAAAGGTAAGATCTCTTTATTAGTCACATGTACATTGAAACACACGATGAAATGCACCTTTTTTTGTGTGGCGTTCTGGGGGCAGCCCACAAGTGTCGCCAGGCTTCCGGCGCCAACATAGCACGCCCATAACTTCCTAAACCGTACGTCTTTGGAATGTGGGAGAAACTGGAGCACCCAGAGGAAACCTATGCAGATACGGGGAGAACGTACAAACTCCTTACGGACAGAGGCCGGAATTGAACCCGGGTCTCTGGCGCTGTAATAGCGTCACGCTAGCCGTTACACTACCGGACCTGCCCTTAAGGGTCCAAAAGGGAATTTTATTCCAACAATGGAATCTACTGAAGAATAAAATAGCTATAGAACAGAGGACAGTACAGCACAGAACAGGCCCTTTGGCCCACAATATAGCCAATCCCTCCTGCCTACAGAATGCCGACTCTTGTGGGCTGACCCCAGAACACTCTCTGCAAAAGGTGCATTTCACTGTGTGTTTCCATGTATGTGTGACTCATAAAGATATCATCATCGTCATAGTTTCCTCTCATTCATGTGCCCATCCAAGCCCCTTTTAAAAGCCCCCAGTGAACTTGCCTCCCTCCACCACCCTTTAAGGCAACGCATTCCAGGCATCCACCACTCTCTCAGTTATATTCCTGTCCACACAGCCCAGTGCCCAACACTGACACAGTGCTGGTGTGGGGGGATTTATCCTGTGGACAGTCCCTCTCTCACCCTCTCTGTCCATTATATTCCTGTGTACACAGCCCAGTGTCCAACACTGACATAGTGCTGGTGTGGGGGAATTTATCCTGTGGACGGTCCCTCTCTCACCCTCTCTGTCCATTATATTCCTGTTTACACAGCCCAGTGTCCAACACTGACATAGTGCTGGTGTGGGGGGATTTATCCTGTGGATGGTCCCTCTCTCACCCTCTCTGTCCACTATATTCCTGTACACACAGCCCAGTGTCCAACACTGACATAGTGCTGGTGTGCGGGGATTTATCCTGTGGATGGTCCCTCTCTCACCCTCTCTGTCCACCACTCTCTGAGTAAAAAACATACCCCTCACGTCTGCTTTGAACCTCCCCCCCCAACCCCTCAGTTTAAATGCATGCCCTCTGGTGTTGGATCACTCAATAATGGGGAAAAGGTATTGCTTGTCCACCCTATCTATGCCCCTCATAATCTTATACACTTCCAACAGATCACCCCTCAGCCTCCACCGCTCCAGAAAAGAGCCCGTTTGTCCAGCCTGTCCTGATAGCATATGCCCTCTAATCCAGGCAGCGTCCCGGTAAACCTCCTCTGCACCGTCTCTAAAGCCTTGACATCCCTGCGGTTGTGAGGTGAGCAGAACTGCACGTGATATTGCACGGAACAGTGATATTCAGCAGATCAGGTAGAATCAATGGGAAGTGCTGTCTGACAGGAAGGCTCTGATGAGATGTTGCCTGACGCCTTTGTAAATTCCACCCACAGGGAATCGAAAGCGGATGTCTTGCATTCCGGGAATTTCCACCCAAGCATCACATTGAACTGTTCCGCGGATCTGCATAGGCCCGTCGTTACCCCTTTGACCTCTGAAAGAGCAGAAACAACGATCGGCTCCTCAGTCTCTGGGTGGACGCGCCCGGTGCTTCTGTGAGCGCCCGGGTACAGAGACGTCGACCGGAGCATTGACCTGACTGGAGAACATTCTGCCCGCCCTTCCGTCCCCACCGGCCAGGACAGAACACAGCGTCGGAGGTCGGCTGGGGAGAGAGCAGCCGGACGTCTGCCTGACCAAGGTGGGAGGCCACGGACCGGCTGACCGTCCCGAAAGCGGGAAGCGGACACTCGTGCGCCCCCCCGATCAGGTCCCGGCCCTGCTCGAGAATGCTGCCGCCTTCACCCCGGGTGAAACCGTTCCGCTGCTCGGACTGCGGGAAGGACTTCAGGCGCTCCAACGACCTGATCACGCACCAGCACGTCCACACGGGCGAGCGGCCCTTCGTCTGCGCCGAGTGCGGCAAGGGCTTCACTCACCCGACCTACCTGGCGAACCACCGGCGGGTGCACACCGGGGAGCGGCCCTTCACCTGCTCGGCCTGCGGCAAGGGCTTCGCCCAGTCCTCGGCCCTGCTGCGGCACCGGTGGGTCCACACAGGTGAGCGGCCCTTCGCCTGCGCCGAGTGCGGCAAGGGCTTTGCCGACCCCTCCCACCTGCTCGACCACCGGCGGCTCCACAGCGGCGAGCGGCCCTACGCCTGCCCTGTGTGCGGCAAGGCCTTCGCCCTGTCGTCCTCCTTCCTCCGGCACCAGTCCACCCACGCAGAGGACAAGCCGTTCGCCTGCTCGGCCTGCGGAAAAGGCTTCACCTGCAGCTCCAGTCTGGTCACCCACCAGCGGGTGCACACCGGCGAGCGCCCCTTCGCCTGCCCCGACTGCGGCCGGGGCTTCAGCCGCTCCTCCCACCTGGCCACCCACCAGCGCACCCACACGGCGGAGAGGCCCTTCGCCTGTCCGGCCTGCGGTAGGGGGTTCACCCTCCCGGCCAACCTGCTGAGGCACCAGCGGGTCCACACCGGGGAGAGGCCCTTCGTCTGCCGGGCCTGCGGCAAGGCCTTCGCCCAGTCCTCTAACCTGCTGCGGCACCAGCGGGTCCACAGCGGCGAGCGGCCCTTCGCCTGCCCCGAGTGCGGCAAGGGCTTCGCCCAGTCCTCCCATGTCCTGAGGCACCAGCGGGTGCACGCCGGCAGCGGGGAGCGGGGTTTCAAGTAGGCCCGTGATTATTGCCAGCACGGCTCGGGTCTGTTCTGTTAATGGCATTTCTCCCCTTTCCTCTCCTCTCCTCTCCTGTTCCTCTCCCTCCCCTCTCCCTCACCGCCCCTCTCACCTATCCTCCCCTCCCCACCCCCTCCCCTATTCTCCCCTCCCCACCCCCTCCCCTATTCTCCCCTCCCCACCATGACTGCGCTGGGCTAGAGTTTCGCATCCTGGATCTGTGCTGAAATAAATTGGTTTGGTTTTAAACACGGTCCTCCAGCCCTTAAGTACCTCCCAGGACGGAGGGAGACACACACACACACACACACACACACACACACACACACACACACACACACATTCTCACACTCACTCACTCTCAGACACAAAGGCACAGACTCACACACTGACACAAACACACACAGAGACACAGACACACACAAATACACAGACTCACACAGTCACACACACAGACTCACACAAACACACAGACTCACACAGTCACACACACACACACACACACACACACACACACACACACAGCGTTAGATGAGCTCAGCAGGGTCAGGCAGGAGAGGTACGGGGTACAGTCCACGGTTCCAGGGCTCAGAACCACCCCCCACCCCTCATCAGGATGGGGAAGGAAAGGGGGGGGCAGGGGGAGGAAGCCAGAATGAAAAGGGGAGGGGGAGGAGCTGGCAGGTGATTGGTTTGAGTCCAGGTGAGGGAAGCAGTTGATGTAAGTAGGTGGGAGGTGGAAGAGGCAAAGGGCTGTAGGAGCAGGAATCCGACGGGAGAGGGCAGCACACCTATCCTACGGGAGGGGACATGTCAAGGGTCAAGCTGTGGGCCCAGTCAGTCTAGGAAGCTGGACACGGGGTCAGGCCCCCTAAGCTGAATGGTGGGACGGTGAAGGTGTTTGGACAGGAGGTCCTGACGCACTGGGTCTGCGTGGTGGAAAGATGCAGTCGACGGGAAGAGTATCCTGGATCCTGGAGTCAACGAGCACCTGCAGCATGGAAACAGACTATCTCGTGCATGCTGGCCTGGTCTTCTGTCTCGTCCCGTCTACCTGCACCCGGGCCATCTCCATCCAAACCCCTCCCATCCATCTACCTATCCAAACCTCTCTTAAATGCTACAGTTGGTATTGGTTTATTATTGTCACTTGTACTGAGGTACAGTGAAAAACTTGTCTTGCATACCTTTCGTACAGGTCAATTCATTCCAGAATGCAGATACATTGAGGTAATACAGAGTGCACTGAGTTAGCACAGAGTGCGTTGAGTTAGCACAGAGTGCGTTGAGTTAGCACAGAGTGCGTTGAGTTAGCACAGAGTGCGTTGAGTTAGCACAGGGTAAAAACAATAACAGCATTAAGTGTCACAGCTACAAAGTGCAGTGCAAAAAAGTGCAAGGTCACAACAAGGTAGATTGTGAGGTCAGAGTCCATCTCATTGTAGAAGGGAACCGTTCAATAGCCTTATCATAGCGGGATAGAAGCAGTACTTGAGCCTGGTGGTACGTGCCCTCAGGCTCCTGTATCTTCTGCCTGATGGGAGAGAAGACAGAATGACCTGGGTGGGTGGGGTCTTTGATTATGCTGGCTGCTTAACCAAGGTAATGAGAGGTATAGACAGAGTCCATGGAGGGGAGGCTGGTTTTCGTGACACGCTGGGCTGTGTCCACAACTCTCTGCAGTTTCTTGCAGTCCTGGGCTGAGCAGTTGCCGTACCAAGCATAATACCAGATAGGATATTTCTAAGGTGCATCGATAAAATTTGGTGAGTGTCAAAGGGGACAATCAGAATTTCTTTAGGTTCCTGAGGAATGAGGAAGTACAGATGCATTGAGTTAGTACAGAGTGCATTGAGGTAGTACAGGGTGCATTGAGTCAGTACAGAGTGCATAAATGTGGTACATAGTCATTAGGTTAGTACAGGGTGCATTGAGGCAGTACAGGGTGCATTGAGGTAGTACAGAGTCCATTCAGGTAGTACCCAGCGAATTGAGTTAGTACAGAGTGCAATGAGGTACTACAGAGTGCATTGAGGTAGAACGGAGCGCATTGAGTTCGTACAGAGTGCTTTGAAGTTGTACAGAGTGCATTGAGGTAGTACAGAATGCAATGAGTTAGGACACAGTGCGTTGACAAGTACAGAGTGCATTAAGTAAGTATGGATTTCATTAGGTACAACAGAGAGCATTGAGTCAGTACAGAGTGCATTGAGGTAGTGCAGGGTGCATTGAGTCAGTACAGAGTGCATTGAGTTAGTGCAGATTGCATTGAGGTACTATAGACTCCATTGAGGTAGTACAGAGTGCATTGGGTTCGTACAGAGTGCACTGAGGTAGTAGAAGTGCATTGTGGCGGTACAGAGTGCAATGATTTCGTACAGCGTGTGTTGAGGTACTCAGTGTGCATTGCTGTAGTACAGGGTGCATTGAGGTACTACAGAGTGCACTCAGTACAGGGTGCATAGAGGTAGTGTAGGGTGCATTAACTTAGTACAGAATGCATTGAGTTAGTGCAGATTGTGTTGAGCTGCGAAAGAGTCCACTGAGGTAGGACAGAGGGCATTCAGTTCGTCCAGAGTGCTTTGAGGTAGTAGAAGTGCATTGTGGTGGTTCAGAGTGCAATGAGGTAGTACAGAGTGCATTGAGGTAAGTACAAGTGAATTGTGGCAGTACAGAGTGCAATGAATTAGTACAGGGTGTGTTGAGTTAGTACAGATGCGTTGAAATTAATGCAGAGTTCATCAAGGTAGTACAGAGAACATTGAGGTAGTACAGGATGCCTTGAATCAGTACAGGTTGCATTGTGTTAATACAGGCTGCATTGGGTTAGTGAAGAGTGCATTGGGTTAGTGAAGAGTGCATTGAGTTGGTACAGAGTGCATTGAGTTGGTACAGAGTGCATTGAGTTGGTACAGAGTGCATTGAGATAGTACAGAGTGCATTCAGTTAGTACAGGATGCATTTAGGTAGTGCAGGGAGCATTGACTTAGAACAGAGTGCATTGACTTAGTACAGAGTGCATTGAGGTAAGTACAAGGGCATTGTGGCAGTACAGAGTGCAATGAATTAGTACAGGGTGCGTTGAGTTAGTACAGAGTGCGTTGAAGTTAATGCAGAGTTCATCAAGGTAGTACAGAGAGCATTGAAGTAGTACAGGATGCCTTGAAATAGTACAGGGTGCATTGAGGTAGTACAGCGTGTGTTGAGGTAGTACAGGGTGCATTGAGTTAGTATAGTGTGCACTGAGGTAGTACACAGTGCATTGAGGTTGTACAGAGTGCACTGAGGTAGCACAGAGTGAATTGAGTTAGTACAGTGTGCTTTGAGGTATGACAGATTGAATTGAGTTAGTGCAGAGTGCATTTAGGTCTTCCAGGGTGCATTGAGTTAGTACAGAGTGCATTGAGGTAGAACAGGGTGCAGTGAGATAGTACAGAATACACTGAGTTAGTACAGAGGGCATTGAGTTAGTACAAGGTGCATTGAGGTAATACAGAATACATTGAGTTAGTACAGAGTGGATTGAGGTACTACAGGGTGCATTCCCATAGTACAGGGTGCATTGAGGTAGTGCAGGGTGCATTGACATAGCACAGAGTACATTGAGTTAGTACAGGGTGCATTGAGATAGTACCGAGGCCATTGCGTTAATTCAGTTTACACTGCAGAACTATGGAGTCCATTGTGGTAGGAGAGAGTGTATTGGGTTCGTACATTGTGCTTTGAGGTAATACGGTGTGCAATGAGGTAGTACAGAGTTTAATGGGTTAGTACAGCGTGCATTGAGATTGTACAGAGTGCATTGAGTTAGTTCAGATTACATTGAGGAACTATGGAGTCCATTGTGGTAGGACAGAGTGTATTGAATTTGTACAGAGTGCTTTGAAGTAGTACAGAGTGTATTGTGGCAGTACAGAGTGCACTGAGGTAGTACAGAGTCCATTGAGGTAGGACAGAGTGCATTGAGTTAGTACAGAATGCAACAAGGTAGTACAGAATGCATCGAGTTAGTACATATGGTACATAGTGCATTGAGTTAGTGCAGAGTCCATTCAGGTAGTACCCAGTGCATTGAGGTACTACGGAGTGCATTGAGGCAGGACAGAGTGCATTGAGGCAATACAGAGTGTGTTGAGGTCGTACAGTGTGCGTTGAGTTAATGCAGCATTGCTGGAAAAAATTTTAGGTTTTAATTCTTGTCAGAAGGGCTTGATAGCAATAATCTATGATCTAATTATGAAAATACGTCCAGAAGCACTGGACAAAATTAAGAATGAATGGGAAAGTGAACTACAGACATCTATACCTACAGAGACTTGGAAGAAAATTCTTCATTTAGTTAATACATCTTCAATGTGTGCCAGACATTCTTTGATACAGTTTAAGGTAGTTCACAGGAACCATATGTCAAAAGATAAGCTAGCTCGTTTTTATCAGCATATAAATCGTCTATGTGACAGATTTAAATAGAATGTGGCTTCTTTGACATATATGTTTTGGTCCTGTCCTCTTTTGGAAAAATATTGGAAAGACATTTTTAACATTATTTCAAATGTATTGAAGATTGATTTACAACCTCACCCTATCACTGCAATTTTTGGATTACCAAGGATAGAGTCTGGCCATTTATCTGCTTCCTTTAACTGTATGATTGCTTTTGTTACATTAATGGCCAAATGATCCATTTTACTTAAGTGGAAGGATCCAATATCCCCTACTACTGTTCAATGGTTCTCTCAAACTATATCATGTTTAAACTTGGAAAACAGTTAGGAGTGGTACTGTTGATCCTTCACTTAAATTTGAAGATATTTGGAGTCCATTTATTCAATATTTTCACATGATGTAGATCCCCTTGTAATAACCTTTCAACTTAGAGGAACGGAGTTGACGACAAAATATTGCTTTGTTTCTACTGAGAAATTTTAGTCCAGTTTTTTTTTCTGTCTTTTTTTTTGTAGTTTTTTAAATTTAGTTTGGTTTGATATATTGTTTATAATTTTTCTTATTGATTTGGGGATTTTTTTATCCTTTTATATATTTGATAATAATTTTTTTTCTTTCCTATCTTTTATATTATATTCATCTACTAAGAGATCGTTGGATCAACAGATCTTCTGTATTTTATTGTTGTTCATGATTATCCATGCCATGATAGTTCTCCTGATCTCTTTGTATTACATGTACAAACATTGATGTCATATATTAGTCTGTATTAATTTGAAATCTAATAAAAAGATTGAAAAAGGAAAGGAATTAGCACAGGGTGCATTGAGTTAGTGCAGGGTGCATTGAGGTAGTACAAGTGCATTGTGCCAGTACACAGTGCAATGCGTTAGTACAGGTTGCATTGTGTGTTGAGTTAGTACAGAGTGCGGTGAAGTTAATGCAGACTTCATCAAGGTAGTACAGAGAGCATTGAGGTAGTACAGGATACCTTGAAGTAGTACAGAGTGCATTGAGTTAGTACAGAGTTCACTGAGTTAGTACAGGGTGCACTGAGGTAGTGCAGGATACATTGACTTAGTACAGAGTGCATTGAGTTAGTGCAGATTGCATTGAGGTACTATAGAGTCCATGGAGTTCGTACAGAGTGCATTGAGTTCATACAGAGTGCACTGAGGTAGTAGAAGTGCATTGTGGCGGTACAGAGTGCAATGATTTCGTACAGCGTGTGTTGAGGTACTCAGTGTGCATTGCTGTAGTACAGGGTGCATTGAGGTACTACAGAGTGCACTCAGTTAGTACAGGGTGAATAGAGGTAGTGTAGGGTGCATTGACAGTACAGAATGCATTGAGTTAGTGCAGATTGTGTTGAGCTGCGAAAGAGTCCACTGAGGTAGGACAGAGGGTATTGAGTACGTCCAGAGAGCTTTGAGGTAGTAGAAGTGCATTGTGGCGGTTCAGAGTGCAATGAGGTAGTACAGAGTGCGTTGAGGTAAGTACAAGTGCATTGTGGCAGTACAGAGTGCAATGAATTAGTACAGGGTGCGTTGAGTTAGTACAGAGTGCGTTGAAGTTAATGCAGAGTTCATCAAGGTAGTACAGAGAGCATTGAGGTAGTACAGGATGCCTTGAAGTAGTACAGGGTGCATTGAGGTAGTACAGCATGTGTTGAGATTGTACAGAGTGCATTGAGTTAGTACAGTGTGCACTGAGGTAGTACACTGCATTGACGTTGTACAGAATGCACTGAGGTAATACAGAATACATTGAGTTAGTACAGAGTGTACTGAGGTAGTAAAGAGTGCATTGAGGTAGCACAGGGTGCAGTGAGTTAGTACAGAGTGGATTGAGGTACTACAGGGTGCATTCCCATAGTACAGGGTGCATTGAGGTAGTGCAGGGTGCATTGACATAGCACAGAATACATTGAGTTAGTACAGAGCGCATTGAGATAGTACCGAGGGCATTGAGTTAATTTAGTTTTCACTGCAGAACTATAGAGTCCATTGTGGTAGGAGAGAGTGTATTGGGTTTGTACATTGTGCTTTGAGGTAATACGGTGTGCAATGAGATAGTACAGAGTTCAATGGGTTAGTACAGCGTGTGTTGAGATTTTACAGAGTGCACTGAGGTAGTACAGAGTGCATTGAGTTAGCACATAGTGAATTGAGTTAGTACAGTGTGCCTTGAGGTATGACAGATTGAATTGAGTTAGTGCAGGGTGCATTTAGGTCTTGCAGGGTGCATTTAGGTCTTGCAGGGTGCATTTAGGTCTTGCAGTGTGCATTGAATAAGTACAGAGTGCATTGAGTTAGTACAGAGTGCATTGAGGTAGGAACAGGGGGCATTGAGTTAGTACAGGGGGCATTGTGGTAGAACAGGGGGCATTGAGTTAGTACAGAGTGCATTGAGATAGTACCGAGGGCATTGAGTTAATTTAGTTTTCACTGCAGAACTATAGAGTCCATTGTGGTCGGAGAGAGTGTATTGGGTTTGTACATTGTGCTTTGAGGTAATACAGTGTGCAATGAGGTAGTACAGAGTTCAATGGGTTAGTACAGCGTGCGTTGAGATTTTACAGAGTGCACTGAGGTAGTACAGAGTGCATTGATTTAGCACATAGTGAATTGAGTTAGTACAGTGTGCCTTCAGGTATGACAGATTGAATTGAGTTAGTGCAGGGTGCATTTAGGTCTTCCAGGGTGCATTTAGGTCTTCCAGGGTGCATTTAGGTCTTGCAGGGTGCATTGAATAAGTACAGAGTGCATTGAGGTAGGAACAGGGGGCATTGAGTTAGTACAGGGGGCATTGTGGTAGAACAGGGGGCATTGAGTTAGTACAGGGGGCATTGTAATACAGCGTGAATAGAGGTAGTACAGGGTACATTAAGGTAGTACAGAGTGCACTGACGTAGTACAGTGTATTGAGTTAGTAGAGGCTGTATTGAGGTACTACAGAGTGCATTGAGGTACAACAGAGTGCATTTAATTTGTACAGAGTGCATTGAGGTAGTGCACAGTGCATTGGGTTAGTACAGAGGGCATTGAGTTAGTACAGAGTGCATTGAGTTAGTACAGGGTGCATTGAGGTAGGAACAGGGGGCGTTGAGTTAGTACAGGGGGCATTGTGGTAGAACAGGGGGCATTGAGTTAGTACAGGGGGCATTGTAATACAGCGTGAATAGAGGTAGTACAGGGTACATTAAGGTAGTACAGAGTGCACTGACGTAGTACAGTGTATTGAGTTAGTAGAGGCTGCATTGAGGTACTACAGAGTGCATTGAGGTACAACAGTGCATTTAATTTGTACAGAGTGCATTGAGGTAGTACACAGTGCATTGGGTTAGTACAGAGGGCATTGAGTTAGTACAGAGGGCATTGAGTTAGTACAGAGGGCATTGAGTTAGTACAGGGTGCAATGAGGTAGTACAGAGTGCATTGATGTAGTGCAGAGTGCATTGACATATCACAGAGTACACTGAGGTAGTACAGAGTGCATTGAGGTAGTACAGAGGGCATTGAGTTAGTTCAGATTACATTGAGGTAGGAGAAAGTGCATTGAGTTAGTACAGAATGCAACAAGGTAGTACAGAATGCATCGAGTTAGTACACATGGTACATAATGCATTGATGTAGTACAGAGTGCCTTGAGGTTAGTACAGAGTGCACTGAGTTATTGCAGAATGCATTGAGTTAGGAAGAGTGTACATTGAGGTGGTGCATAGTGCATTGAGTTAGTGCAGAGTCCATTCTGGTAGTACCCAGTGCGTTGAGTTAGTACAGAGTGCATTGAGGTACTACGGAGTGTATTGTGGCAGTACAGAGTGCACTGAGGTAGTACAGAGTCCATTGAGGTAGGAGAGAGTGCATTGAGTTAGTACAGAATGCAACAAGGTAGTACAGAATGCATCGAGTTATTACACATGGTACATAGTGCATTGATGTAGTACAGAGTGCCTTGAGGTTAGTACAGTGTGCACTGAGTTATTGCAGAATGCATTGAGTTAGGAAGAGTGTACATTGAGGTGGTGCATAGTGCATTGAGTTAGTGCAGAGTCCATTCAGGTAGTACCCAGTGCGTTGAGTTAGTACAGAGTGCATTGAGGCAGGACAGAGTGCATTGAGGCAATACAGAGTGTGTTGAGGTCGTACAGTGTGCGTTGAGTCAATGCAGCGTTGCTGGAAAAAATTTTAGGTTTTAATCCTTGTCAGAAGGGCTTGATAGCAATAATCTATGATCTAATTATGAAAATACGTCCAGAAGCACTGGACAAAATTAAGAATGAATGGGAAAGTGAACTCCAGACATCTTTACCTACAGAGACTTGGAAGAAAATTCTTCATTTAGTTAATACATCTTCAATGTGTGCCAGACATTCTTTGATACAGTTTAAGGTAGTTCACAGGAACCATATGTCAAAAGATAAGCTAGCTCATTTTTATCAGCATATAAATCGTCTATGTGACAGATTTAAATAGAATGTGGCTTCTTTGACATATATGTTTTGGTCCTGTCCTCTTTTGGAAAAATATTGGAAAGACATTTTTAACATTATTTCAAATGTATTGAAGATTGATTTACAACCTCACCCTATCACTGCAATTTTTGGATTACCAAGGATAGAGTCTGGCCATTTATCTGCTTCCGCTAACCATATGATTGCTTTTGTTACATTAATGGCCAAATGATCCATTTGTGGCGACTCACCGTCTAGTCGGGCGAACCGGCTCGGCAGTCGGGTCGCGCGGCGTCGGAGCGACGAGGCCCAAGATGGCGGCGGGCCTCGTCTTTCCGAGCGATGGGGAGAACCCGCGCGCGGGTAAGTCCTGATGACGTAGGACTTACGTCATTGCCGGTTTTTTTGGGCGGGAGTTTTTCTCCCTTAAAGGGCCCGCACAAGGCGGGAAAATAAACCAGTTCTGTTTGGCAATCCTCCGAGTAGAGTCTTGTTTTATTCCGCGGTAGCAACCGCTACACATTTTACTTAAGTGGAACGATCCAATATCCCCTACTACTGTTCAATGGTTCTCTCAAACTTGTTTAAACTTGGAAAACAGTTAGGAGTGGTACTGTTGTACCTTCAGTTAAATTTGATGAAGTTGGGAGTCCATTTATTCAATATTTTCACATGATATAGATCCCCTTGTAATAACCTTTCAACTTAGAGGAACGGAGTTGATGATATGATATTGCTCTGTTTCTACTGAGAAATTTTAGTCCAGTCCTTTTTTTCTGTTTGTTTTGTTCTGAATTTTTTTGTTTAGCTTAGTTTGGTTTGATATATTGTTTATAATTTTTCTTATTGATTTGGGGATTTTTTTCCTTTTATATTTTATAATAAATCTTTTTCTTTCCTATCTTTTATATTATATTCATCTACTAAGAGATCATTGGAAAGGAGTTAGCACAGGGTGCATTGAGTTAGCACAGGGTGCATTGAGTTAGCACAGGGTGCATTGAGGTAGCACAGAGTGCGTTGAGTTAGTACAGAGTGCGTTGAGTTAGTACTGGGTGCGTTGAGGTAGTACAGAGTGCAATGAGTTAGTACAGCCTGTGTTGAGGTAGTACAGAGTGCATTGAGGTAGTAGAGGATGCCTTGAATTAGCACAGGCTGCATTGAGGTAGTGCAGGGTTCATTGAGGTAGTACAGAGTGCATTGAGTTCGTACAGAGTGCTTTGATGTAGTACAAGTGCATTGTGGCAGTACACAGTGCAATGAGTTCATACAGCTTGTGTTGAGGTAGTACAGTGTGCATTGAGGTAGTACAGGGTACATTGAGGTATTACAGAGTTCATTGAGGCAGTACAGAGTGTACTGAGGTAGTAAAGAGTGCAAAGAGTTAGTACAGTGTGCTTTGAGATTGCACAGAGTGCATTGATATAGTACAGAGTCCATTGAGGTAGGACAGAGTGCATTGAGTTAGTATAGAATGCAATAAGGTAGAACAGAGTGCATTGACTTAGTACAGAGTGCACTGATATGGTACATAGTTCATTGAGGTAGTACAGAGTACCTTGAGATTAGTACAGAGGGCACTGAGTTAGTGCAGAGTGCATTGAGTTAGCACAGGGTACATTGAGGTGGTGCATAGTGAATTGCGGTAGTATAGAGGGAATTGTGGCATTACAGTCTGCACTGAGGTAGCACAGAGTATAATGAATTACTACAGCGTGCGTTGAGATTGTACAGAGTGCATTGAGGTAGTACAGAGTCCATTGAGGTAGGACAGAGTGCACTGAATTAGTACAAAGTGCATTGAGTTAGTACAGGGTACATTGGCGTGGTGCATAGTGCATTGAGTTAGTACAGAGCCCTTTCAGGTAGTACCCAGTGCATTGATTTACAACAGATTGTATTGAGTTAGTACAGGGTGGATTGAAGTACTACAGAGTGCATTGAGTTTGTACTGGGTGTGTTGAGGTATTACAGAGTGCGTTGAGGTAGTAGAGGATACCTTGAATTAACACAGGATGCATTGAGGTAGTACAGAGTGTATTGACTTAGTACAGAGTGCATTGAGGTAGTATAGCGTGTACTGAGTTAGCACAGAGTGCACTGAGTTAGCACAGAGTGCAGTTAGTTAGTGCAGCGTGCGTTGAGGTCGTACAGAGTGCATTGAGTTAGTACAGTATGAACTGTGGTAGTACAGAGTGCATTGAGGAAGTACAAGGTGCATTTGGTTATTACAGGGTGCATTGAGGTAGTACAGAGTGCGTTGAGTTAGTACAGTGTGCATTGAGTTGATACAGAGTGCATTGAGTTAGTACAGAGTGCATTGAGTTGATATAGAATGCATTGAGTTAGTACAGAGTGCATTGAGTTAGTACAGAGTGCATTGAGTTAGTACAGATTGAATTGAGGTACTATAGATTCCATTGAGGTAGTACTGAGTGCATTGAATTAGTACAGCATGCAATGAGGTATTAGATAGTGTATTGTGTTTTGAGTTAGCACAGAGTGGATTGAGATAGTACAGAGTGCATTGAGTTAGGACAATGTGCTTTGGGGTAGTACAAAGTGCATTGAGTTGGTACAGAGTGTATTGAGTTTGTGCAGATTGCATGAGGTATTACAGAGTCCACTGAGGTAGGACAGAGTGCATTGATTTCGACAGAGTGCATTGATTTCTAAAGAGTGCTTTGAGGTAGTGGAGAGTGCATTGTGGCAGTATAGAGTGCTTTGAGGTAGTACAGGGTGCATTGAGGTAGTTCAGGGTGCATTGAGTTAGTATAGATTGCATTGAGATAATACAGAGTGCATTGAGGACTCCAGAGTGCATTGAGGACTCCAGAGTGCATTGAGGTAGTACAGAGGGTATTGAGGTAGTATAGATTGCATTGAGGTAGTATAGATTGCATTGAGATAGTATAGATTGCATTGAGATAATACAGAGTGCATTGTGGACTACAGAGTGCACTCAGTTTGTACAGGGTGCACTGAGTTTGTACAGGGTGCATTGAGGTAGTGCAGGCTGCATTGTGGTAATACAGAGTGCTTTGAGGTAGTACAGGGTGCATTGAGTTAGTATAGATTGTATTGAGATAATACAGAGTGCATTGAGTTCGTACAGGGTGCATTGAGTTAGTATAGATTGTATTGAGATAATACAGAGTGCATTGAGTTCGTACAGGGTGCATTGAGGTGGTACAGGGTGCACTGAGGTGGTACATAGTGCATTGATGTCGTGCAGAATGCATTGATGTCAGTTAGAGTGCATTAATGTCGTACAGAGTGCATTGTTGTGGTACAATTTGCACTGAGGTAGTGCAAAGTGCATTAAGGTAGTGCCGAGTGCATTGGTTTAGTACAGAATGCACTGAGGTAGTAAAGGGTGCATTGACTTAGCACAGAGTGCAGTGAGGTAGTATAGTGTGCATTGAGCTGGCACAGATTGCATTGAGGTAGTAGAGAGTGCATTGAGTTAGTGCAGAGTGCCTTGGGTTACAGCAGATTGCAACTGAGGTACTATAGAGTCAATTGAGGTAGGACAGACTGCATTGAGGCAGTACAGAGTGCACTGAGGTAATGCAGAGTACAATGAGTTAGTGCAGCGTGCTGTGAGGTTATGCAGAGTGCATTGAGGTAGTACAGTGTGCATTGATTTAGTGCAGTCTGAACTGAGGTAGTACAGAGTGCATTGAGTTAGTACAGAGTGCAATGAGGAAGTATAGGGTGCATTAAGTTAGTACAGAGTGTGTTGAGTTAGTAAAGAGGACATTGAGGTAGTACAGAGTGCATTGTGTTAGGACAAAGTGCATTGATGTTGTATATAGTGCATTAAGTTAGTACAGAGTGCCTTGACGTTAGTACAGAGTGCATTGAGGAAGTACAGGGTGCATTGAGGAACTACAGAGTGCATTGAGGTACTACAGAGTGCATTGAGGTAGCACAGGGTTCATTGAGTTAGTACAGAGGGCATTGAGGTTCTACAGATTGCATTCTGGTAGTACAAGGTGCATTGAAGTAGTACAGTGGGCATTGAGTTAGTGCAGATTACACTGAGGTACTACAGAGTCCATTGAGGTAGGACAGAGTGTATTGAGTTCGTACAGAGTGCTTTGAGGTAGTACAGCCTGCATTGTGGCAGTACAGTGTGCACTGACGCAGTACAGAGTGCAATGAGTTAGTACAGAGTGCATTGAGATTGTACAGATTGCATTGACGTAGTACAGAGTGCATTGATATGGTACATAGTTTATTGAGGTAGTACAGAGTGCCTTGAAATTAGTGCAGAGTGCATTGAGTTAGTACAGGGTACATTGAGGTGGTGCATAGTGCATTGAGTTAGCACAGAGTCCATTCAGATAGTACCCAGTGCGTTGAGTTAGTATAGAGTGCATTCAGGTGGTGCGTAGTGCGTTGAGTTATTACAGCGTGAATTGAGTTTATACAGAGTGTATTGAGGTACTACAGAGTGCATTGAGGTAGGACAGAGTGCATTGAGATAGTAGAGTGCGTTGAGTTAATGCAGAGTTAATCAAGGTAATACAGAGAGCATTGAGGTAGTAGAGGATGTCTTGAATTAGCACAGGCTGTATTGAGGTAGTGCAGGGTTCATTGAGGTAGTACAGAGTGCATTGCGTTCGTATAGAGTGCTTTGAAGTGCATTGTGGCATTACAGAGTGTGTTGAGTTAGTACAGAGTTCGTTGAGTTAATAAAGAGGGCATTGATGTAGTACAGAGTGCATTGATGTGGTACTTAGTGCATTGATGTGGTACTTAGTGCATTGATGTGGTACTTAGTGCATTGATGTGGTACTTAGTGCATTGATGTGGTACTTCGTGCATTCAGGTGGTACAGAGTGCATTGAGTTAGTACAGAGTGCATTGAGGTACTACAGAGTGTATTGACGTTGTACAGAGTTCATTGAGGTAGTGTAGTGTGCATTGAGGTCATACAGTGGGCATTGAGAGTGCAGATTACATTGAGGTACTACAGAGTCCATTGAGTTAGGACAGAGTGTATTGAGTTCGTACAGAGTGCTTTGAGGTAGTACAGAGTGCATTGTGACAGTACAGAGTGCCTTGAGGTAGCACAGGGTGCAATGAGTTAGTACAGCATGTGTTGAGATTGTAGAGGGTGCATTTAGGTAGTACAGAGTCTATTGACGTAGGACAGAGTGCACTGTCTTAGTATAAAATGCAGTCAGGTAGTACAGAGTGTATTGAGGTAGGACAGTGTATTGAGGTACTACAGAGTGTATTGAGGTAGGACAGAGTGTATTGATATCGTACAGAGTGCATTGAGGTAGTAGCGTGCGTTGAGTTAATGCAGAGTCGATCAAGGTTTTACAGAGAGCATTGAGGTAGTAGGGGATGCCTTGAATTAGCGCAGGGTGCATTCAGTTAGTGAAGGGTGCATTGAAGTAGTACAGAGAGCATGAGTTCGTACGTAGCGCTTTGAGGTAGTACGGAGTGCATTCAGTTAGTACAGGATGCATTTAGGTAGTGCAGGGAGCATTGACAGTACAGAGTGCATTGAGTTAGTACAGAGTGCATTGAGTTAGTTCAGATTTCATTGACGTACTACAGAGTCCATTGAGGTAGGATAGAGTGCATTGAGTTCGTGCAGAGTGCTTTGAGTTAGTAGAAGTGCATTGTGGCGGTACAGAGTGCCATGCGTTAGTACAGCATGCGTTGAGGTCGTACAGATTGCACTGAGGTAGTATGGAGTGCATTGAGGTACTATAGAGTGTATTGAGTTTTGAGTTAGCACAGAGTGCATTGAGTTTGTGCAGATTGCATGAGGTACTACAGTCCATTGAGGTAGGACAGAGTGCATTGATTTCTACAGAGTGCTTTGAGGTAGTGCAGAGTGCATTGTGGCAGTGTAGATTGCATTGAGATACTACAGAGTGCATAGAGGAATGCAGAGTGCATTTAGTTCGTACAGAGTGCATTGAGTTCGTACAGGGTGCATTGATGTAGTGCCGGCTGGATTGTGGTAGTACATGGTGCAGTGAGGTGGTACCGAGTGCATTGAGGTAGTACATAGTGCATTGCCGTCATGCAGAATGCATTGATGTCGTTCAGAGTGCATTAATGTCGTACAGAGTGCATTGTTGTGGTACAATTTGCATTGAGGTAGTGAAGTGTGCCTTGAACTAGTGCAGAGTGCATGGGGTAGTACACGAATGCATTGAGGCAGTACAGGGTGCATTGAGGTAATACATGTTGCATTGAAACAGTACAAGGTAAAAACAACAACAGAATACAGAGTAAAGTGTCACAGCTACAGGAAGTGCATTGCAGGTAGACAATCAGGTGCAAGGTCGCAACGAGGTCTGTTGTGAGGTCAGGAGTTCATCGCTTCGTAGAAGGGAACTGTTCAATCGTCTTATCACAGTAGTGTAGGTGGCAGGCATGATAGTATTGCAGTCAGCGTGACACTATTACAGCGCCAGAGACCTGAGTTTAATTTTGGGCACTGTCTGTAAGGTGTTTGTACTCCGCCCCCGCCTCCCGTGACTACGTGGGTTTCCTCCGGGTGCTCCGGTTTCCTCCCACATTCCAAAGACGTACGGGTTAGGAAGTTGTGGGCATGCTGTGTTGACGCTGGAAGTGTGGCAACACCTGCTGGCTGCCCCCAGGACACTCTATGCAAAAGATGCATTTCAATGTGTGTTTCTATGTACATCTGACTAATAAATCTTTTATATCTATCTATCTTATGTGCCTTCAGGCTCCTGTATCTTCTGCCTGATGGGAGATGAGAGAAGAGAGGTTGACCCGGGTAGATGGGGGTCTTTGATTCTTCACCAAGGCAGCGAGAGGTATAGACAGAGTCCATGGAGGGGCTGCTGGTTTCCATGACACCGTGGGCTGTGTCCACAACTCTCTGCAGCTGTAAAATCGATAAAATTCTCTCTAACATCCTTGCCCATTACAACAGCCCAATACTGTCTCATTACTTGCAGGGGTTTAGTCTATTTTGTTTCGAACACCTACTATCCATTACAGTTCGGTGTTGCAAGACAGGACATGGCGAAAATAGATTGGGAGCAGATTCCTACGGGTAAAACAATATCTGACAAGTGAAAATCATGTAAAAGCAGGAGTTCAGGTCCAAAATGTCCTAGTAAGGGTGCAAGGTTATTGAAGGTCCGCTACACTACCGTGCCTGCCCTAAAATTGTTTTTTCAGGAAAGTTTCCTCAGGAACTATATGGAAGGCCTGACCAGGAAGAGGGCCAAGCTTGACCTACTCGTGGGACAGCGGGGCAGCACTTTGGGACCAGTAACCTTTGTTCTATTAGTTTTAAATCAGTCACAGAATAGGGACAGTGCTCACCCACAAGTTCTGTATTGGGGCAAGGCAAATTTTGACGGCGTTAGACAAGAACTTGTAAAAGGTGACTGGAGGAGACTGTTTGCAGTCAAAGGGACATCTGGCAAGTGAGAGGCTTTTAAAAGCGAGGTGATGAGAGTTCAAGGCCTGCGTATTCCTGTTGGAGTGAAGGCAAGAGGCGGGAACCCTGGATGACGTTCTGGTCAGGAAAAAGGAGGCAGCATGAGTCAGATAGAGGTAGCTGGGATCAAGTGAATCTCTGGAAGAGTATAGGGGATGCAAGAGTTTTCTTAAGAAGGAAATCCGGAGGGCAAAATGGGGGCATGAGACGGCTTTAGCAGAGACAATTAAGGAGATTCCAAATAAATTTTATGTGCATCAAGGAAAAAAAAGAGTAACTAGAGAGAGACAATAGGATCCCTCAAAGACCAATGTAGACATCTTTTTTTTACCATGGAGAAGGAAATGAAAACTTTGGAACTTGAGGTAGTTAATGTGGAGGGTCTTGGGGATTGTCTGCATTACAGCAGAGTAAGCATTGGATGTCTTAAAATGTATGAAGGTAGATAAATCTCCCTGGCCTGGTCAGGTATATCCAAGAAACACTGTGGGAAGCTGGAGAAGAAATTGCGGGAGTCCTGGCTGAGATACATGCATCATCGTTAGACACAGGCGAGGTGCCAGAGGACTGAAAGGTGGCTCATGTTCTGCCTTTATTTATGAAGGGCCGCAAAGGAAACCCTGGCAACTCTAAGGCTAACACATGTAAAAGGTAAGTTACTGAAGGATAAGATACACACGCACTTGGAAAAATGGGTTGATTTAGGATAGTCAACACGGCTTTGAGTGTGGGAGATCACATTTTACGATTTTGATTTGACTCTTTTGAAGTAACCATGAGGGCTGGGCGACAGACATGGTCTGTGTGGACTTCAGTGAGGCCTTTGATAAGGTTCCATGTGGTAGGCTGCTATGGAAAGTTAGATTGCGTGGGATCAGGGGGAGCTTGATGGTAGGAAGCAGAGGATGATGGTGGAAGGTTGTTTTTCAGCTGGCAGCCTGTGATGAATAGTGTGCCTCACACGTCGGTGTTGGGCCTGTTGTTCTTTGTCATCTATGTCAATGATTTGGGTAAGGATGTGCAAGGCATGGTTGGCAAGTTTGCAGGTGACAGTAAAACAGGTGGTGGTGTAGCCAGTGAAGATGTTGATCAAAAATTACAGCGGGAACTTTATCAGCTGGGTAAGTGGGCTAAGGATTGGAAAATGGAGTTCAATTCAGATCAATGTGAAGTGTTACAGTTTGGGAAGTCAAATCCAGGTTGGACTTTCACAGTGAACTGCCCTGGGGAGTGTTGTGGGACAGGGGGTCCTAGGAGTACAAGTACAGAGTTTGCTGAAAAGCCTTATGTGGATGTTGTAAGGATTCGAGGGACTGAGTTATAGAGGATAGTTGAGCAGGTTGGGACTTTATTCATTGGAGCATGGCAGATGAGGGGTGACCTTTCGGAGGTGTATAAAATCATGAGGGGTGAATGCACTTTTCCCCAGGGTTGGGGAATCAAGGACTAGGGGGCATAGGTTTAAGGTGAGAGGGGAAAGGTTTCACAGGAATCTGACGGCCAACTTTTAATGAGCTGCCAGAGGAAGGGATTGAGAAAAGTACATTGACAACATTGAAAAGACAAGTGCAGAGATGGGAAAGGTTTAAAAGGACGTGGACCAAACGTTGGCAGATGGTGCGAGCTTAGATGGGCATCTTGGTCAGAATGGACCTGTTTGGCTGAAGACTGACGTGGAGGATAATGAGTTCATGGAGGGATACATTGCATGGAGGCATTAAAGATATTAACGCATTAGGCTGGATAAATCCTGAGAATTGGAAGAGATGTATCCCATTTTGGTCAGGGAACCAAGGGAGGAGATGGCTACAACCCTGTGGGAGATTTTTGGATCTCCGTTAGCCACGATGGAGATCCCAGAAGATAACTAATGTTCTTCCATTATTTAAGAGGGACAGCAGTCGTCAGCAAGGTAACTGTAGATGGGTGAACCTTCGATCAGTGGAAGGCATCTTATTGGAGAAAGTTGAAGGTAGCGACTGATTAGCGATAGTCAGCTTGGCTTTGTGGTTGGGAGAGGGGCAGGCTGCTGACTTTAGCCTTGACACAAGGCGCTGTTTCAGATTCTGTGCTGCGGATGCATTGGAGATTCACCAGCTGAGGGAGCTATTTGTTCATGTTCCCATGCTTGAAGATTTAACTTTTCTTTGATAACACTTTTTTAGATAACAGTCGACCCAATATGATTGTGTTTTCTAAGGAGGTGACGAAGAACATTGAAGAAGGCATAGTGGTGGATAATAGGAAGGATGTGGAGGGGTTGGAAAGGGTGCAGAGGAGATTTTCCCAGGATGCTGCCTGGATTAGAGAGTATGCATTATGAGGAGATTCTAAGGGAGCTAGGACTTTACTCTTTGGAGAGAAGGAGGATGAGAGGAGACATGATAGATGACAAAATATCAAGAGGAGTAGATAGAGTAGGCAGCCAGCGCCTCTTTCCCAGAGCACCAATACTCAATACAAGAGGGCATGGCTTTAAAGTAATGCATGGGAAATTCAAGGGAGATATCAGAGGAAGGTTTTTTTTTTACCCAGAGAGTGGTTGGAGCATGGGATGTGCTGCCTGGGGTGGTGGTGGAGACAGGTACCTTGGTCAAATTCAAGAGATTACTAGATAGGCATATGGAGGAATTTGTTTTATTTAATCATATGGAGGGATATATGGGAGGAAGGGGTGAGATAGTCTTAGGCGAGGTTTAAAGGTCGGCACAACATTGTGGGCCGAAGGGCCTGTACTGTGCGCCACTGTTCTATGTTCCATGTCCTCTGCATGGACGTTAGTAAAACATTCTGCATGGTAGGCAAGGCCAGCAGTTTAAAGCACACGGGACCCAAGATGAGCTGGCTGATTGGATCCAAAATTGGCCTTCTGATAGGAGGCAGACCTTCTTGGTGGAAGGATGTTTTTTTCTGATTGGAAGCCTTTGTGCCAGGGGTAGTACCACAGCATGGGTGCTGGGACCTTGGTTGTGACGTGCATTAATGGTTTGGATGTGATTGGGGAAGTTATGATCAGTAAATTCGCTTATGACGTGAAAGTTGGTGGAATATGGATAGCCAGGAAGGTTGTCTAATTCTAGAGAAGGATAGCGATCGGTTGAAAGGTTGGGTGGGGCATTGGCAGATGGAAACTAATCCCCAGTAGTGTGAGGTAATGCATATAGAGTCATAGCGTGATCCAGCGCGGAAACAGGATCTTTGGTCTAATCCTAAGAGATTCTGCAAGTATATTAAAAGG
The DNA here is from genome assembly GCF_009764475.1 of Pristis pectinata. Classification (NCBI taxonomy): domain Eukaryota; kingdom Metazoa; phylum Chordata; class Chondrichthyes; order Rhinopristiformes; family Pristidae; genus Pristis; species Pristis pectinata. The sequence goes on along the minus strand of NC_067449.1, from coordinate 1,410,686 downwards.
GTAACTAGGGAAAGAATAGGTCACCTCATGGATCAATGTTTACGTCCATGTGTGGAGCCACAGGAGATGAGGGGAGGTGTTAGGTGAATATTTTTCATCTATATTTAATGTGGAGAAGGTTGTGGAAGTTAAGGAATTCAGGGAAATGAATAGTGATGTATTGGAACCGAGAGGAGGTGCTGGCGATCTTGAGGTATATTAAGGCAGACAAATCCCCAGGGTGTGATCATGTATCCCAGGGCATCGTGGGAAACGAGGGAGGAAATTACAGAGGCCCTGACAGAGATTTTGGTATCATCTTTAGCTTTACCGGAAGACTGGAGGATGGCTAATATTGTGCCTTTATTTGAGAAGGCTGTAAGGACAAGCCTGGGAACTACAAGTTTGTGAACCTGATATCGGTTGGTTGGAAGGTTACTGGAGGAGATTCTGGAGGACAGGATCTACCAGTATTTGGAAAGGTAAGGACTAATTAAGGACAGTCAGCATAGCTTTGTGCATCGGAAATTGTGTCTCACAAATTCGATTGTGTTTTTTGAAGAGGTAGCAAAGAGCTTTGAGGTTGGGTTTGGCAGACATTGTCTACATGGATTTCAGCAACGCCTTTGACAAGGGTCCGTGTGGTGGCTAGTCTGGGAGGTTAGATTACATGGTATCCAGGGTGAGCAAGCCAATTAGATACATGGTTGGCTTGGTTGAAGGAGACAAGATGGTATTGGAGGGTTGTTATTCAGATTGGAGGCCTCTGACCAGTGGTTTTCCACAGGGATTGGTGCTGGATCCACTGTTATTTGTCATCGATATGAATGGTTAGTAAGTTTGCAGATGACACCAAAATTGGTGGTGTAGTGGGCTGTGAAGAAGGTTATCTACGATTGCAACACGACCTAGATGAACCAGGGAAGTAGAATTCAACTCTGGGAAGTGCGAGGTGTTGCATTCTGGCAAGTTAGAGCTGTTGCATTTTTGCAAAAGGTTGGTTTGCAGGTGCAACAGGTTATCAAGAAGGCAAATGGAATGTTGACCTTCATTACTAGAGGGATTGAATTTAGAGCAGGGAGGTTGTGCTGCAACTGTACAGGGTACTGGTGAGGCTGCACCTGGAGTACTGCGTGTAGTTCTGGTCTCCTTTCTTGAGGAAGGATGTACTGGCTTTGGAGGTGGTGCAGAGAATGTTCACCAGGTTGGTTCTAGAGATGAGGGGGTTAGCCTATGAGGAGAGATTGAGTCGCCTGGGACTATACTCGCTAGAATTCAGAAGAATGAGAGGGGATATTATAGAAGTATACAAAATTAGGAAAGGGATAGATAAGATAGAGGCAGGAGGGTTGTTTCCAGTGGTAGGTGAGACTACAACTAGGGGACATAACCTCAAGATTTGGGGGGAGTAGATTTAGGAAGGAGATGAGGAGAAACTGCCTTTCCCGCAGAGTAGTGAATCTGTGAAATTCTCTGCCCAAGGAAGCAGTAGAGGCTGCCTCATTAAATATATCCAAGACACAGCTGGATAGATTTTTGCATAGGAGGGGAATTAAGGGTTGTGGGGAAAAGGCAGGTAGGCGGATCTGAGTCCACAGTCAGATCAGCCATGATCTCATTGAATGGCGGAGCAGGCTCGATGGGACAGATGACCTCCTCCTGTTCCTATTTCTTGTGTTCTTAAACCAGGGCAGGACTTGCACAGTAAGTGGTCGGGTCTTGGAGAGTGTTGAAAAACAGAGAGAGTTTACAGGTACATAGTCGCTTGAAAGTGGCGACACAGGTCGACAGGTGGCGAAGAAGGCGTTTGGCGCGCTGGCCTTCATCGGTCTGCCTTCACTTGAGTTCAGCAGCTGGGACGTCATGCTGCAACTGCATGAGTTGTTGGTGAGACCACACGCAGCCTCTCGCATGCAGTACCGATTGCCGAGCTGCAGGAGGGATGTTAGTGAGCTGGTAAGGATGCAGAAAAGATTCACGAGGAGGTTACCCGGACTGGAAGGCCTGAGTTATGAGGGGCTGAATCGGCTGGAATGTGTTTCCCTGGAGTGCAGGAGGCTGAGAGGTGACCTTAGAGGTATATGAGAACATAGAACATAGAACACTCCAGCACAGTACAGGGACTTCTGCCCACAGTGTTGTCCCGACATTTTATCCTGTTCTAAGATCTATCTAACCCTTTCCTCCCACATAGCCCCCTATTTTTCTGTCATTCTAAGAATCTCTTACATGTCCCTAATGTATCTGCCCCCACAAACTCTGCCGGCAGTGCTTTCCACGCACCCTTAGCCATTGTCGCCCTGGGAAAATGTATTTGACTGTCCACTCGATCTATGCCTCTTGTCATCTTGTACACAGCTATCAAGTCACCTCTCATCCTCCTTCTCTCCAAAGAGAAAAGCCCCACCTTGCTCAGCCTATCCACATAAGACATGATCTCTAATCCAGGAAACATCCTGGTAAATCTCTTCTGTACCCTTTCTGAAGCTTCCACAGCATTTCTCTAATGAGGCGACCAGAACTGGACACAAGTGTGGTCCGACCAGAGTTCTATAGATCTGCAACATCACCTCGCGGATCTTGAACTCAACACTCCGACTAATGAAGGCCAACACTCCAAACGCCTTCTTAACAACCCTATCGACCTGCGTGGCAACCTTGAGGGATCGCTGGACGTGGACCCCAAGATCCATCTTGTTTCTCCACACTGCTGAGAGTCCTGCCATTAACCTTGTATTCTGCCTTCGAATTCGATCTCCCGAAGTGTATCACTTCACACTTATCCGGGTTGAACTCCGTCTGCCACTTCTCAGCCTAGTTGTGCATTCTATCACTATCCTGTTGTAACCTACAGCAACCTTCTACATAACATCACGAAGGGTGTAGATAACGTCTTTTACCAGGGTAGGGGTCTAACATAGAGGACGTAGAGTTAAGGGGAAAGGGGAAAGATTTAAAAGGGACCTGAGGATGAACTTTTACCACATAAGAGGGCGGTGGGTATACTTTAATTATATCCGCCTCTTCAGCTTCCCGTGGCGGAGGAAGTTGTAGAGGCGGGTGCAGTTACAATGTGTAGACATGTGGATTGGTACGAGGCCAGAAAAGGTCCAGAGAAAACGCATGCAAATGGGATTAGCTTGGATAAACATCTTGGTTGGAATGGTCAAGTTGGGCCGAAGGGCCTGTTTTCATACTGTACACTTTTCTGCATAACTTTCTGTGGAGAAACTTGCCCCTCGGATCCCCTGTAAATCTTTGCCCTCTCACCTCCGCCTATGCCCGACAGTTGACTCCCGTGACTAAACTGGCTTTAGTGATTTTCAACACCTTTGCAAGGTCGCCCCTCAGCCTCCTTCGCTCCAGGAAAAACGTTCCCAGCCTGTCTGGTGTCTCCTCATAACTCAAGCCCTCTGGTCCCGGCGACATTCTTTGCTGCACCCTCTTGAGCTTAATCACGTCCTTCCTATAGTATGGCAACCAGATGCTGCACACAAGTGTGGTCTCGTCAATGTCATACAGAGCGATAACGTGACATCCCAACTCTTGTACTGAACGCTCTGTCCGATGAAGACAAGTGTGCCACATGCCTACTTCACCGCCCTGTCTACCTGTGTCACCACTTTCAGGAAACTATGTACTTGTACCCCTAGGTCTTTCTATGCTGCAGCGTTATCCAGGAACTTATCATTTTACTGTTTAAGTCCTGGCCTGGTTTAACCTCCCAAATACAATAGCCCACACTTGTCTGATTTCAATTCCATCTGCCGTGCCTTGCCCACTTTCCCAGTTGATCGACATCCTGCTGTAACCTGGGTCAACCTTCCTCACTGTCCACCACACCGCCGGTTTTGGTGTCATCTACAAACACTGATCATGCCACCTGCATGCTCATTCCAATCAATACAGATGACAGTTATTAGGGGACCCAGAACTGAACACCACAGCTGACGGGACATAAGCTGAGAAGGAACCCTACAATCCCACTCTCTGACTCCTTCCACGAAGTCAAGTTTGTATCCAGCTGGCGAGCTAAGCCTGGATACCATATAACCTCATCTTTTAGACCAGTCTGCATTGTGGGACCTTGTCAGAGGCCTTTATGAAGTCCACATAGACAGCGTCCACTGCCCTGCCCTCATCAATACTTTTGGTCACCTCTTCAAAAACTCAGTCAAATTCGTGAGACACGATTTCCCATGCACAAAGCCCTGCTGATGATCCCTAATTAGTCCTTGCCTTTCCAACTGTATGTAGATCTTGTCTCTCAAAAATCCCTGCAGTAAATTACCCACCACTGACGTTAGGCTCACTGTCCTGTAGAACATAGAATACTACAGCATAGCACAGGGACTTCGGCCCACAATGTTGTGCCGATTTTTTTTCCTGCTCTAAGATCTATCTAACCCTTCCCTCCTGCATAGCTCCTCATGTTTCCATCATTCATGTGACTGTCTAAGAGTCTCCTAAATGTCCCTAATGTATCTGCCCCCACAACCTCGGGCGGCAGTGCGTTCCACTCTCTGTGTAAAAAAAAACTTACCCCTGACACCCCACTTATACCTTCCTCCAATCACCTTAAAATTATGTCCCCTCGTGTTAGCCATTGTTGCCCTAGGAAAAAGTCTCTGACTGTCCACTCGATCTGTGCCTCTTGTACACTTCTACAAGTCACCTCTCATCCTCCTTCTCTTCAAAGAGCAAAGCCCGAGCTCGCTCAACCTATCCTCAGGACATGCTCTCCAATACAGAAAACATCCTGGTAAATCACCTCTCATCCTCCTTCCCTTAAAAGAGATAAGCCCTAGCTCGCTCAACCTATCCTCATAAGACATGCTGTCCAATACAGGCAACATCGTAGTAAATCTCCTCTGCACCCTCTCTGAAGCTTCCACAGCCTTTCGATAATGAAGCGACCAGAACTGAACACAATACTCCAAGTGTGGTCTGACCAGAGCTCTACAGAGCTACAAATGACCTCGTGGCTCTTGAACTCAATCCCACAACTAATGGCCAACACTCCATACACATTCTTAACAGCCCTATCGACCTGCGTGGCAACCTTGAGGGATCTATGGACGTGGACCCCAAGATCCCTCTGTTTGTCCACACTGCTGATAGTTCCCTGGCTTCTCCTTGTTGACCATCTTAATTACAAGCACAACATTGACCACCTTCCAGTCTTCCGGTGCCTCACCCATGGCTAATAGAGATATAATAATCTCTCGTAAGGCCCTTGCAATTCTTCCTTTACTTCTACCAATGTCCATGGGTGCTCTTTGTCAAGCCCCTGATTTCCTGAAGTGTGCTCCTACGTCCCAGACACTCAAAAGACTTGTTTGATCCCAGATGCCTGGAGTTGACATCTGTCTCTTTCTTCATAAACATGGAACAGTACAGCACCGAACAGGCCATTCGACCAACAATGTTGCGCCGATCTTGATTCCAGGTTATACTAAATGTCCTCCCTTCCCTTCATGTTCGTTTGTCTCCGTAAAAGCCGTTTAAACTGCACAAAATTGCTTGCTTCCACTATTACCCCGTGTAACTCATTACAGGCACCTACCACTCTCCGCGTTTTAAAAAAAGTCACCTCTCTCTAACCTTAAAAACATGTCCTCTGGTGTTTGAAATTTCTACCCTGGGGGAAGAGATTCTGACCATCTACCCTAATGTAATGTTAAAAACCTCCATCAGGTCTCCTCTCAGCCTCTGACACTCTAAGGAGAACAACCCAAGTTTGTCCAACATTTCATTCTGGCTCATATCCTCTAATCCAGGCAGCACCCTGGTGAACCTCTTCTGCACCCTCTCTACATCTGTCCTGTAACGGAGCGACCAGAACTGCACGCAATACTCTAACGGCGGTCTGACTGAAGTTTTATATATCTAGAGCATGACTTCCCGGCTCTTACACTCAACACCTCCAAACAGTAAAGGTAAGCATGCTTCTTTACCACTTTGTCCAGTTGCTTAGCCACTTTCAGTGATCTATGTACCTGGATCCTAAGATTCCTCTGTACCTCAATGCTATCAAGGGCCCCACCGTTATCTGTGTACTTTGTCCTTTCATCAAAGACCTCCCAAAGAGCAACACCTTACACTTGCCCAGACTAAACTTCATCTGCCACTTCTCTGCCGATATCTGTAACTGATCTGTATCCCGCTGCATTCTTTGATGATCCTTTACACTGTCCACTGCTCCACCAATCTTGGTGTTATCCGCAAACTTGCTATTGCACCCATCCACATTTTCATCCAAATCATTGACAGGAGAGGTCCCAGCACCAATCCTAGCGGAACACCAATGTTGACGGACCTCCGGGCAGAATAATACCCTTTCACCCTTCTTAACAACCCTATCGACCTGCGCGGCAACCTTGAGGGATCTATGGAGGTGGACCCCAAGATCCCTCTCTCGACACTGCTAAAAATCCTGCCATTAACCTTGTATTCTGCCTTTGAATTCGATCTCTCGAAATATTTCATTTCTCGAAATATATCCAAGTTGAACTCCATCTGCCACTTCTCAGCTCAGCTTTGAATCCTATCAATATCTTCTACACTATCCACAACACCACCAACCTTTGTATCATTGTGTACGGTTCTGGTCGCCATACTACAAGAAAGTTGTGTTTAAGTTCAGAGACGGAGCAAAAAAAGATGTGACATTGACTGGAGGGCTTTAGTGTCCAGGACAGACTGAATAAGCTGCGACTGTTTTCCCCGGGAAGGAGGACGCTGAGGGGTGACATTATGGAGGTTGAAAAATCATGAGGGGCGTCGATAAAAGGCTCAGTCTTCTTCCCACGCTGGAGGAGACGAAAATCAGAAGGTACAGTTTCAGGTGAGAGGGGAAAGATTTAAAGCGGACCCGAAGGGCATTTGTTTCACACAGAGATAAGATATCTTTAAGAAATCTTTATTAGTCACATGTACATCGAGAGAGAGAGAACGAGTGGGGGGAGAGAGAGAGAGGGGGAAAGAGAGAGAGTGAGTGGGAGATAGAGTTGAACGTGGGGAGAGAGAAAGTGCGAGAGAGAGAGAGAGAGAGCGAGAGCGAGAGAGAAAGAGAGAGATTCCACCTCCATTTATTTATGGAGACTCGCACAAGAATTTCACTATCCCCTTCGCTGAGTTCTCCAATTACAACAACGACAAGGTCCACGTCCTTTGTAAGTAACGACGAAAAGCATCAATTTAGGACCAGAGCTGCCTCTTCTTTTCTGTTGAAGTCGGTGCAGCTTATATGTTCAACATTCCTTCTTGTGACCAGCAGACCTCTGATTTGCCTCCAATGTTTTGGCTGCTTTGATAAGACAAGATCTTTATTAGTCACATGTACATCGAAACACACAGTGAAAT